>NC_141609.1:9412758-9577758 GCF_047967505.1 Dipteris shenzhenensis | reverse complement strand
AAAAGAAATTATTTCTTGCTTTTAACTCGCAACCTAAGCATATTAAAAAGAACAATGGAAAAGAAATAATTTCTTGCTTTTATTTGCTTCAACGGTTGGTGTAGTCTAGATTAGCATAGATTAGTTTATCCTTATAGGAGAGAACTCAAAATAACCAATCAAATCCATGCTCAAAATTTCTCAACTAGTTCCTAATCAGAGTCAGTCCATTCGTTCACATGCAATTTCACACTCATAACCCTACAATTTAAGCAAAGATCAAGGTTTCAAAACTTTCAAGATGATTGGAAGTTGTATCAGTGGATAGAACAAATTATAGTTATATCAGTTGTGGGAGTGGACATAGCAGATTATATTTATACCAATTCTGGGAGTTGACAGAGCATATTGCACTTGTATCAGACAGACTTTAGACTTATATTCGATTGTACTTTATTTCATTTTACACTATCCATGAGTTCATTGTAAATTCTTTTTTTTTTTTCACATTTATGCATGTATCTAAACCTTGTAAAGCCTTTTAGGCTATTCCCAAAGCATGAAATTGACACTTATACCATTGGGGAGAATGAAAACTTGAGGTGTATCAATGAGACTCATTGTACTTTTGATTTATCAAAGTAATTGTAGTTTTCATGCAAAATTATTATATTATTTGTACCTAAAATTTTTGTTATGCTTTAATATAGGATGGATCTTGACGCTACAACATTTGTCAATGGTATAACACTGAAATATAATGCAAGAATTTATGCCCTAAAGGACTTCACAAACTGGACTGTTGTTGACACCAAAAAGAAAGCATGGTTCTTGGTACTGAGCAAAGGAAATCTCATTCTAGTGATGATAAAGAGGGAGTTGGAGAAAGATGAGCAGGCATCAGATGTATCTTTCTCTAATAGCAATTCAATTCAAGGGGGCACCTTACTACTAGGAATAAAAATTAAAAGAGATAGCAATACAATGATTATTTACAGAAAGTTAAGAATGAGCAACAGATTGTTTCATCTTTCAAAGAAAGATGTAATGCACTTTGTGATGCCACCTCCAAAGGCACCTAGATTTCTTGAATTAGTTCCCACATTGGAGATCCTCCAACATGTGTGGAAGGAATTTCCCATTGAGGAAGCAAGAAAAATGCAATCAAAGATAATCCTTGAATACTTTCAGGGTGTCATTGAACAAGGTTCAACTTTATTGGAGGGACCTAAGGTGTAAGAATCCACACATGAGAAAGGAAGTGATGAGACATGCCATGTAGACCTGGTTCAAGGTAATACAAATGAGAGAGGAACTAGAGTGGATGAGACAAAACACATTGTAGCATTGGATGAGGGTCTTGTACATGTGGATGCTTAAGCACAAGGGATCTACATTTGAGACAAGAATTGAATTGGCTGAGACACGACGACATGCATCAGATGAGACAGGACATGCACATGCATCTCACTTAGATGATGTAACTCGTTCATGGTATTACTCACTTAGATGGTGTAACTACTCACTTAGATGGTGTAACTCATGAAGTTGATGGGATAATAGAACAAGTGCAACCTTTGACTATACTTGAAGTGGAGGCAATAGAAGAAGAAGTAGGGTGATCTAAAGCAGTTTACATAGAGCCCCTAAAAAATAAACCCTGACGTCAAATGCAAAAGGAGAGTACTTCACAAGCCAGTTCCAAGTCCTATGATAGCTACAAGTACTCGAAAAAGAGGTCATTCAGCTATGAAGAAAGGGCGATGAAGAGAAGAGGAAGAACAGGAAGAGGATGCAAAGGGTCTTGAAATGGAGTCAAATTCAGAAGCAGAAATGTTATCAATGAAAACCTAAATCTTTGCTTGAATAAGGCAGTGACAAATGAGGATCCAGGATATAGATGGGGCCAGAAGACTCAAGTTGTACATGCTTCAACGGTGGTCAAAGAAGGCATCTTCACCAATAGCAAAACCTTAAATATAGTCTTTGCTGAAAAGATATTTCAGGCTTTGCTTGATGGGAAAAGAGTCATTGTCTCTAATTTGGTAATTTGTCCACAGTCATATTGGCCAGTCAAAGGAGATTCTAGTCAATCCATCCATTTCTTTCAGCCTATAGATTTTGAGATGCAATTCACTAAGTTCCTCAAAAAACAAGCTCCCTCACTTTAGGAAGGATAGAGTGATCCACAATGACATATAAAGGATGCCAAGAGAAATTTCTTAGCTCATTGCACATTTGAGGAAATACATGGACAACACTATGCCTATGCTTGTAATATGTGTTCTAGAGAGGCATACAACAAAGGAGAAATTACTTATGACACCTTCAAGAATGTGCCTCAATTCCACTACTATTCTGCATGCATTTGTATCTTTAAGAACAAGAAAATGTATTTGATTGAGTTGGAAAGACTTAATCATGACATTCATGCACGACAAAAGATCACCTCCACTTCAGAGATGTTGCTCAAAGCTAGGACCATATGGAGAACTTTTAATTCTCCTATGACCACTCTCCAAAAAACTACAACTATAATCTTGTTGACTTCTACACATGCTTGAGTGCCATTGTACCAAGGGGAGAGCAAGAAAGAACAGAGGCAAAGGCAAACTTTAAGATAGTAAGGAACATGTATCAAGACTACACAAGCATATTTTTTGCAATGATGAAGTTTTTCATCATATACAAGAAGTGTATCTTGCATGTGAGAAGGGAGATGTCACATATGAGGCTCCGTCATTGATTAAAGACAAGGCAAAGAAGAATGATAAGAAAGAGATAATGGCTTGGATGTGGAGGCCTATAAGAAACTTGCTAGACAAATACACAAGTCTTGCTACAGAGAAATTAATGTCCAAAGAATGGTTTTTTGGCAAAAAGAATAAAGATCATTGCATGGAAGATTGCATTATCCAAAAGGTCAAGCGTGATGTAGTAAAGAGTGATTGAATATTTGCTGGTAGAAAAAAAATATTCCAATTAGCCAATGTAAAGTTTATCATGGGATTGTGAGGCAGATGGCATCAGCTTTACCATCGACTAAACAGAAGGTTTGGGCACACAAATGGATGAAGGTAGAAGAGGATGGATGAAAAATTACTCCTTCTAAGGCGAGTGACATTCCGAAAAATGTGCATGCATAGGCATAAAAAATCATCAATGAGCACACTCTCAGAAAAGAAAAAACTTTGAACAAGGTTTTTTTTTTCATATATGAGATCATTTTAGAGTCTGGAAAGAGTGTTGAGTACAAGGGAGTTTCATTGAATGATTTCTTGTCCGACAACACTGCTTGGGAGAGGCCTTAGCTTTTCTTTGTCTATGAAATATCACCTAATGATATTCGTTAACTCTTTGACAAAATAGTACATACCACCATTGGTAGAGTGGGACTATGTATAACATTGTCATATTTGCTGATAAAGATGATAAGGAAAAAATGTTTGCTACCCTAGAAAAACAATATGGCAATGATCTTAAGATTTAGAATGGTATATACTCAAGAAAGAGGGACAGGAGAGAATGCGGTCTTGTTGAGAGTTCACACTCAACATCATGTGATCATGTGTGCATAGCACCATCACATGATCATATGTGCATAGCACTAACCTTATAGAGTGCTATAAAGGAAAGGGTTAGATCCCCTAACCCTAACCCTAAAAGGGTTTGTACATATTCTATTTTTTCAACTAAATCTAGTGTACATTTAGTCATTTGTGGTGTGCTCTCTAGTTGTGCCCTCTCTCCTCATCTCCACTCTTCTCGTCTCCCCTCTTCATATTTTGTCATGGTACTAGAGCTCCCTTGCCTTCCGCTGAGGCATTGCGATTCTTGAGAGTGCGAGAGAGATTGTGAGATTGAGGGTTCTCTTGAGTGATTGTGAGATCCTTCCCTTCACTTCCGTTGAGAGAAATTTATGTCCATTGAGAGGAAATTTCCGTCCATTATTCTTTCTTTGAGTTCTTGAGAGATTTCATTCTTGAGAAAGAGAGTATTTCTTGTTTATGAGAGAGAGAGAGATCTAGATCTTAGTCTTTGAGAGAGTGAATTTGAGAGAGAATTTCTTCTTCTTCAATGTTGGGATATCTCAAGGTGTATGCCTCAGGCACACCTTGGTTTCTATGTGTGAGTGCTAGAGGCATAGTTAGGTGCCCACAAGCACAGTTAGGTGGTGGAAGAGCCACATAGGATGATTGAGAGAATCTAGGAGCAGATTGAGGAGATGATTGTGGAGCTTTGAAGTCATCAGTGATGTCAGTGAGCATGTATGAGGTGCCTACTTAAGGACCTCACTCTTCTTCATTCCATAATGCAAGTAATGCAAGTATTCTGAGTTTGTGTCCACTCTTTCCTTTCCTTTCAGTTTACCAACATGGTATCAGAGCCCTTTGATCCCCCTTGAGCCCATTTCTGCCACATCATTTTCTTCTTCTTCATCTTCTTCTTCTCCATTTTCCTCTTTCTTCCCAAAATCTTTGAGAGCTTGGTTCTCCACCTACAAACGACCATTGCCCAAACCCTCTGAGCTGGAAACTCCTCTAGTATGGGCGAACTTCCACCTACAAGCAATTGAAGAAAAAACATCTGTGGTGGCTGCCATTCCCCAAACAACACATTTTTTACCATTTCTTCTACTGCTCAATACTCCCTGCCTGCTCTGCCATTGCCTGAGCCCTCTTAGGAGTAGATGGGCGACCTCAGGACAAAGATTTTGAGCCATTTTTCAGCTCATTTGGTTCAGTAACGAGGGAGAAATTGTCAAAACTCAGGTTCAGCCTGTAGCAACTCCCCCGGGCAAAAGTGCGCACCATTTCGTCCAACCTCTGTGCTAGACCCTCTCTGGTATATGAGCTTTCTTTTGCTTCAGAAAGCCCTCTTTTCCTTGCTTTGAAGAGTGAGCTACAAGCCCTCCAAGTTCAGCCTTTTAGTTTTGACAGTTTTGGACAAGTTTTTAAAGATGATGCTACATAAAATGCTACTCTAGCATTTCTAGTTTTTTGAAACTTTCAATAACTTCAGCACAAGTGTGGCTTCAGTTTTGTTTTGAATTGCTAGACCTGGTTTTGATTGGAAAGTATTCATTTTAGCCACCTCTATGAAGCATGTAAGAAGAAGCATCATTGTTTAAAATTTGATCACAAGACTTTGCTACATTAAATGCTTATATTTTGAAGCATTTCAGTTGTTATTCTAAGCCCTGTAAGAGAGAAGACACTACCCAATACCTGGGTTAGACCCTCTCATGGCTTGCTTATGCAAAATATGTGAAAAGCCAAAACATAAAGCAATGTCTTGTTATGCTACAAAGGATGAAAATGTCAACCTAACTTCCTTGTTGAAGATTGCCAAAACAATGGTTTCCAAAAAGGAAGCAACTACAAAGCCAGAGATCTACCCTCTCATGGCACTTTTATTTGACTCCAAGTACAAGAAAAAGATGAAGGTCAGATACCTAAGATATGCTTCTCTACACAACTATGGAGATGACAAGATAATTGTTCTCTTGAAGGATATGATTTCCAGATCCACTTGTTCTATCATAGTACCATCTTATAAGGCACTAGACACTGCCCATGTGGTAAGACCTTGCCTTGACATGGATATTTTGCCTCCACAAGATGAGGCATCCCATGAAGATTATGCATTTTAAATCATCTCTATGTATGCTCCAGATCTCTCTTTTTATGTCAAGGTACTCAGCCTGGATAGTCCTCCAAAATGAATGAAATAAACTATTGTGTTTTGTGTGTTTTGTAAACACCTCTGGTCACCTTATGATGTAGGCCATGTGTATGTTTTGCTCCATGGTACCTCCTGCAGACATTGTGTGCATGTACATGCAGGGGAGATAACCATTGGAAGGTCTTTTTGTATCCCTTTTTGTTTACCTTTTACCCAAGGGAACCCTTGCTAGCATGAGAACCTAGCCATAGATTAATCCTTGACCACCATGAGATGGCATGAGAAACTATGAGACTAGATGTATCCTTGACATAGCCTGAGGCATTTCCTTGAGGGGGGTTTTGTTGGGATATCTCAAGATGTATGCCTCAGGCACACCTTGGTTTCTATGTGTGAGTGCTAGAGGCACAGTTAGGTGGTGGAAGAGCCACATAGGATGATTGAGAGAATCTAGGAGCAGATTGAGGAGATGATTGTGGAGCTCTGAAGTCATCAGTGATGTCAGTGAGCATGTATGAGGTGCCTACTTAAGGACCTCACTCTTCTTCATTCCATAATGCAAGTATTCTGAGTTTGTGTCCACTCTTTCCTTTCCTTTCAGTTTACCAACATTCAAGAGAGAAAGAGAGAGATAAGGGGCCAACTTCTATCTGTTATGCACAAGCAATGTCTTCATCGAGAACTACTGCAATGCAAAAGCCTTGTGTAACTAAAGGCTTGACTAGCCAACTCCTTCAATGCAAGGTAGCTTCTACACAATGTAGCCGCCTCCTACAACAAACTTGAGCTACCTACAACGACTGCTATCGGCTTCACATTTGCATCTATTGCAATGCGACTCCCACAATGATTGCTACCAACTTCACATCTGCATCTATTGCAATGCGACTCCCACAACTCTATCAACCACGAGAGGTACTGCCCATGCAAGGCACCTCTACACAGCTAGCAATGAGCCCCTGTAATGGCAACCACGACTCTTGCAACGAGCTCTTGCTCTGCTCATCAGCCTGCTCCAAAGTCCAAAAGCTCTGCATAGGCTCCCATCCATCGAATTGGCTCCATCGAAGCCTCTACAGTGCTTCCATCTCCAAGCTCCTATAGCACCACCAGCACTCCATAATGGCTTACTTCTGCAAAATGGCTCATGAGGCATAACACCCACAGAGCCTCTAGCCTACCACAGTCCAATGCAGCTAAGGCTTCAACGGCGAACCTTCTACAATGACTCAACTCCATAAACCTGCAAACTAATAGATAGCAAATCCTCCTTAATGCCATCGACGGATCTACTTAGCTTCTCTAGTCGTGAGACCACCAACCAATGTTATGCCTTGACGGTTGCCTAGTGCCTCCACACTTCCCCAATGGCCTAGCCGACTAAGAAACTCCAAGCTGAGATGCTCGCGAATGCGCCAACCTCTCGACCATCACTGCTGCTCCAAGCTCACAATGTGCAACTCCCAGGGCGGACTGTGCCCTCAGGTAATCAATACTTAAATAGAGCAGCTTCTTGTGCAACGGAATCTTTGAGATTCCGTTGAATCTCATAACATTCCAGCTACCCATACCCTGACACGTGGAGGATAAGTCATACACCCATTTATGACACATGGCAACCCTATTCGAGGGTAACCACTCAACTCAGGAGTGGTCAACGATTTGACACATGGTAGATTAGCTGACACATCAACACGTGTGGTTATCTGCCACATCATCGCCCCACTTAGCAAGTGCTACATTAGCACAAACACGTCACCTACCACATCATTTGGCCACATCATCAACCACATCATCAATGCCATGTAGGCAAGCCATGTCATCCTACCATATCATCTTGCCATGTCATCATTGCCACATCATCTGCTGACATCATCATCTATGCCACCTCAGTTGTCCAATGAGCACTGACCTCTGCAAGCACTCATAGTGCTCCATGATCACTACATGTGACCACTCCTGCCACCTCAGCACAGGACTCCACTGGCACACCTCTTGCTAGGCATAGTGCCACATAATCACTACATGTGACTCACTGTGACACATCATCATTGAGCACCATTTGCACTCCTTTTGCCCCTCCACCTAGATCAAGTCGTATCTCTTGATCTAGGAAGAATCTGAGGCCGCTCCAAAAAGAAAAGTTGCTTGTTTTTTTGTGCTCTACGCATTGTCACATCACCGCACATTTTGGTGCAAGTTACACTCACATTTTAGCCTCACCAACAAAACCACTTCCTTCATGCACATTTCCCTCTACATCGACGCATCTGACGTAGCACTTAAAAAGAACAAAAGGAAAGGAATTATTTGTTGTTCTTTCATCGATTGATGGTTGGTATAGATCTAGATCAGAGTAGACTACATCGCCATAGAGGGGACGCTTTGAATTTCCCCAAGTTGCCAATCTAAGCCATGCCCAAAATTCTCGACTAGTACCTACTCGGAGTCAATCCATACGCTCACATATGGTTTCACATCATTACATTACCTGAAACCTTACGTTTATCAGTTCAGTGAGAAGACTTCAGAGTTTAGAGGCATTGTAGATTGTTTCAGTGGGAACATAGCATTTGATTTCACACACACATGCCACCATTGTAAAGCTTATTCGGCTATTTCATGGCATCATGCACATCATTTCAGCCTTGTAACGCCTCTTGGCTATTCCTGGCATCATTGCCACAAGCCTTGTAGTACAGATTAGATTTTATATATTGCAGTTCTATCTTCACCAATGGTACAGAGATTTCACTTGGCATAGACAGTGTATTTGCAGTTGATTCATATAGATATTTTCACGACACTTTTGAGTACATTTTTGCATCATGTTGACTAGCAACCTCAATCTGGAGGCATCTACTAAGTTAGACAACTCCAATTATGGTACGTGGAAATACCGAATGGAGACCATTCTTGTGCTTTAGGACAAATGGGAGTATGTCGATGGGTCTACACCTAGACCATTAGACAATCTAGCCACTAGTAGCTCTACTCCATTTGTTGTCATAGCACCAGCAACAGGATCTACAACGGCATCTACAACTACACAAATAGTTTTTGCACCAGTAGCAGATCCTGCCATTGCCTGAGCTCAAGCAAAATGGGATAAGAAAGACAAGTATGCCATTCACCTGATCAAGCAGAATGTGCAAGATGTCATGCTAGGACAACTCAACACAGTCAAGACATCAAAAGAAGCATTGGATATGTTCATAGCTCTCTACGAGTCCAAGAACACATCCAGGATTCTCACCCTAAGAAACTAGATCAACCAGAGTTTTCGCAACAGTAGTGAAACCGGTCATGCTTATGTACTCTGCATAAAAGACTACAACAATCAACTTGCAGTAGCAGGAGAGACTATGAACCTCATAGAAATGGTTCAAGTCATTCTGAATGGACTAGCAGAGGGATACGAGAATTTAGTTTAGAGTATCGCCATCCAACAGTAAATTTTGACACTGGAAGAACTTCTGTCAGTCCTACTTGGTGAAGAACTCAGGACTCAGGCCATTCAAGCACGTAAAGGTCATTCTAATGATCACACATTCACAGCTTCAGACAGAAGCAGAGGCAAAGGCAAAGGCAGAGGTAGATCATACCAAAAAAGTGGTCATCATCATCAGCAACAAAATCAAAGTCAGCATCAACATTAGCATCGGCATCATCATCAGCAACATCAAAATCAGCAAACAAAAAATCATTCCAACCGAGGAATATTCCAAGGACGAGGGAATGCATCTACCAATGTGTCAAACATTCAGTGCAACTATTGTTAGACACTATGAAAGAAATTGCCGCAAGAAGCAGTACGACCAAGGCGATCAATCTAGCAGTAATCGAGGGAATTCTCAAGGCAGAGGAAATCATCATGGTGGATATTCTTGTGGGGGTTAAAGGTCACTGTGCCTTAACCCCGGTTATGTACAATACTCAAACACATATATAAATGAATGAAAAAAGAAGATTAGGGTGGTTCTGCACCCACCAAAACTTGTGTGGCTCTCTGTCTCTATCTCTCTCTCTCTCCTTCTTCCGTTCTTGCTTCCGTTGAGAGCACTCTCAACTGGTATCAGAGCCCGGGTGATCTAGCTGAGCGTGCGTGAATGCTTGAAGCTCAGCAGCTCTGTGGGAGGAAGGAGAAGCTCTGTGGGAAGCTTTGTGGGCGACTTTACTTGCATCCGAGTGTGCAGAGACCTTGGAGGAACATTTGGAAAAGTCACTTTGGCTTTGCGAAGTGGTTTTGAGAGCCTATTAAGTGGTTTGAAAGAAAAAGTCGTTTTTTGAGCTTTTCCCTGTTCCGTTCGATGACAGAGACTCCGTATTGACTTGTAGAGGCAACTATTGCTTGCTTTTGGTGTCCACATTACTTTAGGAGCCTGGAAACACCTTCATTCCTGAATCTGGGATCATTTCATTGGATTTCTGAGTCACTGTGTCAGTTCCTGCGTTTTTTGCCCGGGTGTTGGAACTCAAGTTTGGAGTAACCATTTGCAGATCTGTCAGTTCTGGTGGACTCAAGAGGTCCTAAAACTTCTATGTTGCTCATCATTCGCACTCCGGTGGAGTTTACAAACAGTTCTGTTTCAAAAAACGTTTTCAGTCCGTGTGTTGGACCCAGTGATTGAGACCACGGTTTCCAAAACCGTCTGTCCCATTGCGTTCCGGATGCCCAAAAACCCCTACCTATCAGTTCTTGCATGATTCGGTGGAGGATTTTCAGAGTTATAAATCTATGTGTATTCGATTTCGTCTCTCTGTTATGCATTTTTCATACTAAGGTTTTGAAACCTTAGATTTATGCCACATGGCAGTGGATAAGTGTTGACTCCCATTTCTCACTCATCGGTTGGGATTTTGGAGTTCTGGCAGAAGAGAGATATTTGCAAATTTTCTTGCTGAGTCCGATTATGCAATTGTGCCCATGTTTTGAAGCATCTCAGGTTCTATTTTCAGTAGCGTTCATTACCGTGGGACTATGATTTCTTGAGCATACCTTATGCAGATCACTCTGGTTGCAGTTTGAGCAGTGTGTGCTCATTCGTGGTATGCATTGGGTTGCAATGGATGATTTATAGGCCATTTGGATGCATTGCGATCCTTGTTGGATGCGCTGATAGGCCCAAATTGCCTTGTGGGATGCTATTTTTTATGGACGCTTTGCACATGGATGCTATTTTATGCTGAGGGACAGCTTTGACACATTGTTGGTGATGCACTGATAGTGCTATGCTCTCTTGGATGAGATATAATTGATGCATATGCCAGTGGACACTGTTTATACTTGAGTCATTTGGCACTTATTGGCATTTTCTTTTGGGCCAGATTTGCTCATATGGATGCATAGTATATGCACATGAGTCAGATGCATCTTTTGATGCTTTGAGCTTTGAGTCTTTTGTGATATTTCAGTCTATTGTGGCATACACATTTGGGTGCACCTGGTATTTGGTGTGATTCTCTCTTGCAAGGACTAGCATTTGGGATTTTTGTTTCATTTGCATCATGGCATCCTCTTCCATGCCTGAAAAGGAGTTTTTCAGCATTAAAAAGTTTGATGGGACAAACTTTTCTTTGTGGAAAGAACAAATAAGGGATGTGCTTATTCAAAAGAAGCAGATTAAACCCTTGGCAGGGATTGAAGCTAAGCCTGCAAATATGTCTGAGGATGATTGGAATGAGTTGGATGCATTAGCAAAGTCTACTATTAGACTTCATCTTGCAGAGTCAGTTTATTTCACAGTAGTAAATGAGCAGACTACGGAAGATTTGTGGAAGAAACTGTGTGCCACTTATGAGAAGGAAACTGCCTCTAATAAAGTTTACCTCATGACGAGGTTGTTTGAGCTGCAGATGAAGGAAGGGGTCTCCATTGCTTCTCACTTGAATGAATTCAATATTATTTTCAGCCAGCTTCAGGCTCAGAAAATGAATTTTGATGCGGAGACTAAGGCAATATTTCTCTTATGTTCATTGCCATCCTCATGGGATACCTTCCGTACAGCTATCAGTAACTCTGCACCTGGTGGAGTACTGAAATTTGATGATGTTGTGGGTAGCTTGTTGGCCGAGGAGATTAGACAGAAGTCTATGGATGGCAACAAGTAGGATGCAGCCTTAAATGTGAAAAGGGGCAGATCACAGTTCAGGGGGAAGTCCCAAGAAAGAGGGAAGTCTCGTAGCAAATCCAGGGCACGAAACATTGAGTGTTACCACTGTGGCAAAAAGGGCCATATGAAAAAGGATTGCTACAAGCTGAAAAGAGAGCAAAAGGATAAGAAAAAGAATGCAAATTGGGGTGCAAATCAAAAGGAAGAGAGTCCAAGGGAGGACAAAGGAAAAGTGAAGATCGAGGAGATCAATGCAGTCACACATGATAGTGACAATGATGTTCTCTTCATGTCTACTTTATCTGCAGAGTTGCTTACCACTTCAGATGATGCATATTCCCAGGATTGGATTTTGGATTCTGGTGCTTCATTCCATGTTACTCCCCATAGGGAATGGTTCTCCACTTATGATAGTAGAAAGACAGGTTGTGTGCATCTTGGAAATGACTATGCATGTGACATAGTGGGAGCAGGTGACATAAAGTTTTCTTTTGCAAATGGGTCTGCATTTGTTTTGAAACATGTGAGACATGTGCCTAAGCTGACCAAGAGTCTTATTTCAGTGGGTCAGCTAGATGATGCTGGTTTTCACACCACTTTTGGCTTTCAGAGTTGGAAAATTCAGAAGGGCTCTATGCTTTTGGCCAGGGGTGCCAAGTGTGGGACTTTGTATCCCTTACATGTATCAGGGGTATTTGATCATGTTGTTGCAATAACCGAGCAGCCAAGCACTTCTTTGTGGCATTGCAGGTTGGGGCACATGAGCCAGAATGGAATGAAACTCTTATGCCATTTGGGTTATGTACTGCATTTGAGTTTCTCTGATTTTGAATTTTGTGAGCATTGTCTCTATGGGAAGCAGACTAAATCAGCCCATAAAAGAACGAGAAAGAAAGAGTTTGAAATGCTTGATTTGGTGCATTCAGACATATGTGGTCCCATGCCTACACAGTCATTAGGCGGGGCTGAATACTATGTGACATTCATTGATGATGCAACTAGGAAAGTGTGGGCTTATGCTATAGCTCGGAAGAGTGATGTGTTCCAGGTATTTCAGAAATGGCTGGCCTTGGTTGAGAATCAGTCAAGTAGAATGCTTAAATGCCTACGGACTGACAATGGTGGAGAGTATCTCTTTCATGACTTTCAGCATTTCTGTGATACACGTGGGATTAAGAGGGAGCTCACATCCCCTCGAACTCCAGAGCAAAATCCAGTTGCAGAAAGATGAACCGTACCATTCAAGAAAGGTTGCAATGCATGCTTTCCAATGCAAGTCTTTCTGGTGGTTTTTGGGCTGAGGCAATGAAGACTGCAGTGCATGTGATCAATAGATCACCTAGTAAGAGTTTGGATGGTGGTATTCCTGAAGAGGCATGGAGTGGCAAGAAGCCCTCTTACTCTCATTTGCGTATATTTGGGTGTGAGGCATATGCACATGTGCCAAAAGAGCTTCGAAAGAAGCTAGATCCTAAGTCTAGGAAATGCATCTTTCTGGGTTATGGTGAAAGTGGAGAGATGGGATATCGTCTCTGGGATCCAGAAGCAAAGAAGATCATACGTAGCCATGATGTAGTCTTCAATGAGAAGAAGATGCATAAGGCACCCATGAGGGATGTGGAAATGAGGAAAATCACTTTCCAGGATGTGAATCCACCTGCATATGTTGATAGACAGCAAGCTGTCCATGCACCAAATGTGCAAGAAATGGTACCACCAAGTACTCCCACAGGTATACAATCAAGGGTAGATGATGGATCATCTATTGGTGGAAATGATGAGCCAAATGTGGCTGATATGCAAGTGGGACAGCAAGCTGAAATGCCCTTGAGAAGATCATCTAGAGTGTCTAGACCACCTGATAGGTTTGTTCCAGGGGTAGACTATAGGATGCTTACTGATTGCGGGGAGCCTTCTTGCTACAAAGAGGCTATGATGCATGAGGATCAACGCAAGTGGGAGTATGCTATGCAATCAGAGATGAGTTCACTTATGAAGAATAAGACTTGGGACTTGTTTCTTTGCCACATGGAAAGAAAGCATTGCCATGTAAATGGGTCTACAAAATGAAGGTCACAGGTGATGATGTGCCTAGGTACAAGGCCCGTTTGGTTGCTAAAGGGTTCAAGCAAGAGAAGGGTGTGGACTTTGATGAGATATTCTCTCCAGTTGTGAAGATGACCACACTTAGATGCATGCTTGGACTAGTGGCAGCAGAGGATATGGAGCTTATGCAGATGGATGTCAAGACAACGTTCTTGCATGGGGATTTGCATGAGGAAATTTACATGGTGCAGCCGGAAGGCTTTGAAGAAAAGGGCAAAGAGCATTTAGTTTGCAAGCTAAAGAAGAGTCTCTATGGTCTTAAGCAAGCACCTAGAGAATGGTATCAGAAGTTTGATGCTTTCATTCGCTCCAAGGGTTTTAGAAGGAGTGAAATTGATCACTGCCTCTACACTAAAAGGGCTAAGGATAGTAGCCTGATAATCCTGGCACTATATGTGGATGATATGCTATTGGCTAGCAAGAATACTTATGAGCTAGATGCATTAAAGGCCAAGTTGCATGAGGCCTTTGATATGAAGAATTTGGGATTTGCAGGTCATATTCTTGGTATGTGCATCACGCGTGATCGGAGTAGGAAACTCCTTTGGCTTTCACAAAAAGAGTATGTTACAAAAGTATTGCAGCATTTCAATATGGAGGGGGGGAAGGCAGTGAGTACTCCATTGCCTCCATATGTGAAACTGATTCATACAGGTGTACCGACATTGCATAGTAATTCCATGAGTGCTATTCAGCTAGCACGGAATCCGGTCTTTCATGCAAAGACCAAACACATTGAGGTCAGGTACATTTCATCAGGGAGGTACTTGAGGACAAGCGCATAGAGCTTGTCAAGGTTCATACAGATAATAACCCTGCAGATATGCTGACGACGAGTCTACCTAGTCAGCGGTTTGAGTATTGTCGTGTATTGATGGGCATTGGATAGTATGCTCACTAGTTGTTCTCTCTTAAAGGCACATTGTCCTTTAAGTGGGAGGTTGTGGGGGTTAAAGGTCACTGTGCCTTAATCCCGGTTATGTACAATACTCAAACACACATATAAATGAATGAAAAAAGAAGATTAGGGTGGTTCTGCACCCACCAAAACTTGTGTGGCTCTCTGTCTCTCTCTCTCTCTCTCTCCTTCTTCCGTTCTTGCTTCCGTTGAGAGCACTCTCAATTCTAGTCACACTCATTTTGCAAATGAACATAGGAATATGTTTCTTGCAAGCGAGGAACTACATTAGACTGATACAATGTACCTAGACACTGATTTCAATCCCACAGAGGATTTCAGCTATCAAGTCAACCAAGTTGAACAGGATCGTTGGTACATCGACAGCGGTGCATCATCTCACATGACAAATCATCAGGAATGGTTCACAGAGATGAAACCATTAGAAGGTCAGAAAAATGTCATCTACACAGCAGACAATACATCGAATCTAGTTCAAGGGATAGGTGTTATCCCTATGAACAATTTCACTGGTACAAAAGGATTAGTGAAAGATGTGCTCTATGTTTCAAAGCTCAATAAGAACTTTTTGTCAGTAGGTCAAATGACGGAACACAATTACAAAGTCATCTTCAACGGTGATGAATGCACTATCAGAGATAAATCTAGTGATCATGTGTGCATACCACCATCATGTGATCATATGTGCATAGCACTAACCTTATAGAGTGCTATAAAGGAAAGGGTTAGATCCCCTAACCCTAACCCTAAAAGGGTTTGTATATATTCTATTTTTTCAACTAAATTTAGTGTACAGTTAGTCATTTGTGGTGTGGTCTTTAGCTATGCCCTCTCTCCTCATCTCCACTCTTCTCCTCTCCCCTCTTCATATTTTGTCACGTCTCAAGATATAGTCTTGAAATCTTTTTCTTGTGCATGAAGAGCCCTTACAATGATCACTCCTTACAGAACAACATAAGAGGGAATGCAAAGAGATTGCAACTAATGCTGGAAGAGCATGAAGCTTCAAGTCCCCTCCATTGTAACGTGGATCACTATGAAAGTAGGATGAAAGGCCATCAAAAAGAGCTGATCTTTTAATTAGCATGATGGAATTTTTGCTGCACAATGACCACCATCCTTAGCACAATTGTAGAACCACCCTAGAGGGCCCACACACTCCTAACAACATCTTGAGCACCCCATCATACCAGATATGTTGTGATGAGAGCATCTCATATTAAACATGGAGCAACTCCCATGTACATGGAAATGTAGAGCTAGACAACTCTTTTAAGGACTTCAATCATCGTGAAACATATTGTGAAGAGTATAGACCATTAAGTTAGGATAACAACAATCTTGTCATAAGCTACACATCAATCCTTGATCATAATCTCAAAACAAAATCCACCAATGGTAGGTTTTGAGCACAACAACATTCTTGAAAAAGTACACAATGTAATTAATATAAAAAATATGCCCATTGACATAGTGCCAACCTTTATTAGCATTTCAAGAATTTCTATAATATTGCAGAAGTCTAGTAGTAGCAAAGAGACATCCACAACCTTATTTAAAACTTGAACATGCTAGGATGCATGACATCCATTGTAAAAGAGAGAAAAAACAGAATGAGAGGAAGAGGAAGAGAGGAAAAGAGAAAGAGAGTAAGAGGAAGAGTAAAAGAGAGAACGAGAGAAAGAGGAAGAGAAGAAATGAGAGGAAAAGAGAAAGAGAAAGAGAAAGAGAGGAAGAGGAAAAGAGGACGAGAGGAAAAGACAAAGAGGAAGAGAGAGGAAGAGGAAAAGAGGAAAAGAGAAAGAGAAAAGAGAGGAAGAGAGTAAGAGAATAAGAGAGTATAATAGAAAGAGAAAAGAGAGAGAGAGAGTAAGAGAGGAAGAGAGGAAGAGAGAGAGAGAAGACATGAAAAGAGAGGAAAAGAGAGGAAGAGAGAATGAGAGAACAAGAGAGAAAATAGAGGTAAAGAGACGAAGAGAGGAATAGGAAAAGAGGGAAAATAGAGAACGAGTGGAAGAGGAAGAGAGGAAATGAGAGAAAAAGAGAGGAATAGAGAAAAGAGAGAAAGAGCGTAAGAGAGAAAGAGAGAAAGAGAGGAAAAGAGATGAAGAGAGAACAAGAGAACAAGAGGAAGAAAGTAAGAGAGGAAGAGAGGAAAAGAGTAAGAAAAGAGAAAGAGGAAGACAAAAAGAGAGAACAAGAGGAAGAGAAAGGGATAATGAGAGAACAAGAGGAAGAGAATGAGAGAGAGAGAGAGAGAGAGAGAGAGAGAGAGAGAGAGAAAGAGAGAGAGAGAGAGTGTGTGTGTGTGTGAAGGGAGATACGAGTCCTACGACCATGACATTTGCTAGCGCTTAAGGTGCTAGCAAATGGCCATTGCAACATAAATAAAAAATATTAGGAGAGAAGAATAGAAGTTCCATACCTGAAGCTAAAGAATAAAGGATGACCTCGGAGGAAACTAGCGGGTGGAGCAAAATAAACCGGCTCCCATATAAAACAAAGCAAACACCTCAATTTATTAAAAAAAACTAGTGGTGGCTAGAGCAAAAACTTATGGTTCTTTATTATATCTTGCTATTCATTATGATTCTTCTTACAAGAAAAGAAAGGCAGAGTAGATTTTTAAAAGACTAGTGGTGGGTAAAGAAAAAACTTAAGGAAACTAGAGGGAAAGTAGAGGAAAAACATAGGAAAAGAATAACTTAGAAAGCATGAAAAAAAGAAAAGAAAAAAGAGAAGAGACACATACCTTTAAAAAAAGGAAGGAAAAGGTTTGATGCAGGACTCAGAGATGGAGATGGTGGAGAAAATGACCCATTGTACAAAGTATAGTACCCATTGTACAAAGGTCACATACAACGGCAGCAAGTAGATGCATATTTTTTGACACTCATATATATGAGACGAGCTGGAAAACAAGAAAATAGGCATGCCCACCCATACAAATAGTATCCGATGGGTATAAATTTTTTCACGGGCCTTAAAGTGAATAAAATAAAGGCATGTAAAAAGTACCGTACCAATCATAAAAAGGCACATATGGTGGAAGCAAGCATATGTGTATTTTTTCGATACTCGGGTATGAGACTTGGTGGAAAACAAGATAATAAGCATGCCTACCTATGCAAACGCTATCCAATTGATATGAAGCTTTTCACGATACTTAACATAGATAATATTTAGGCATGTGAAATCCATCATATAAAGGCATGTATGATGGGAGCAAGCAGATGTATATATTTTTATACTCAGATATATGAGACACGGTGGACAATAAGAAAATAAGCATGCCCACCCATGCAAACAGTGTATGATAAGTATGAAACTTTGCATGAGTCTTAAAGTAAATAATATTAAGGTGTTTGGAAATTATAGTACCCTTTGTACAAAGGTACATACAATGGGAGCAAGCAAATGTGTATTTTTTAATACTCAAGTATATGAGACATAGTGCAAAACAAGAAAATAATCATGCCCACCCATGCAAATGGTGTCATACGGCTATGAAACTTTGAATGGCCCTTAAAGTGAATAATATTAAGGCATGTGCAAAGTATCGTACCCATCATACAAAGGAAGATACGATGAAAGCAAGCAAATCTATATTTTTTTATACTCCAGTATATGAGACGCGGTGGAAAACAAGAAAATAAGCATGCCCACCCATGCAAAAAGTGTCCTATGGGTATGAAACTTTGCATGGTCCTTAATGTTAGTAATATTAAGGCAGATAGGGTGGGAGCAAGCAGATGCATACTTTTTGATACTCAATTATGAGATTGGGTGGAAAATAAGAAAATAAGCATACCCACCCATGCAAACCATTACATGGGCCTTAATTTCCCTAATCCTTAATCCCTAAACCCTAATTTTGGCCCTCAGAACTACAAACCCTAAACCCTAAATCCTAACCCCTTAATCATTAATCCCTAAACCCTAAACCCTAAATCCTAAACCCTAAACCCTAAATCCTAAACCTAAATCTTAAGCCCTAATCCCTAATCCCTAAACCCTAAATCCTAATCCTAGCCTTAAATCCCTAAATTCTATACCCTAACCCCTAATTCCTAAACCCTAACCCTTAAACCTTAAACCCTAATTCTTAAACCCTAATCACTAAACCTAAATCGTAAACCCCTAAATCCTAATCCGTAAACCCTAACCCCTAATCCCTAATCTCAAAACCCTAAACCTAAACCCCTAAACCTTAACCCCTAATTCCTAGACCCTAAATACTAATCCTAGACCTCTTAATCCTAAATCCTAACCCTAAACCTTAAACCCTGGTCTTGGCCCCCTAACCCCTAAATCCTAAACCTTAAGCCCTAATCTTGGCCCTCTAAACCCTAACCCCTAACCCCCAAACCCTAACCACCAAACCCTAACTCGTAAACCCTAACCCTAATCCCTAATCCCTAAATCTTAAACTCAGGGAGAGAGTGCCGCTACTGCAGCAGTGAGAGAGAGAGCGAGAGAGAGAGACAAAGGGTAGAGAGAGAGTGTCACTATCGCGACAGTGCATGTGCGAGAGAGAGAGAGAGAGAGAGAGAGAGAGAGAGAGAGAGAGAGAGGGACAGAGTGTCGATGCTACGGTAGTGCGAGAGAGAGAGAGAGGTAGAGGTAGAGGTAGAGAGAGAGAGAGAGAGAGAGAGAGAGAGAGAGAGAGAGGTAGGGAGAGAGTGCCACTGCCATGGCAACGAGAGAGAGAAAGAGAGAGAGAGAGAGGGAGCATAAAGGATAGAGAGGGGAGAGAGAGAGGTGTAGGGAGAGAGTGTCGCTGCTATTGAAGCATGAGTGTAAGAGAGAGAGAGAGAGAGAGAGCAAATGGAGAGGAGAGAGCAAAGGAAAGGGAGGGGAGAGAGAGAGGTATAGGGAGAGAGTACAGCGGCAGTTGCAGTGCTAGTGAGAGAGAGAGAGAGAGAGAGAGAGAGAGAGAGAGAGAGAGAGAGCAAAGGAGAGGGAGGGGAGAGAGAGAGAGGTGTAGGGAGAGAGTTTCGCTATCACGGCAGTGCAAGAGTAAGTGAGTGAGTGAGAGAGAGAGAGAGAGAGAGAGAGAGAGAGAGGAGATGAAGGCAAGAGGAAACGGAGAGGAGAGGGGGCAGAGAGAGAGAGAGAGAGAGAGAGAGAGAAGCGTACTCGCATGAGAGAGAGAAGAGAAAAAGAGAGGGAGAGAAGAGATGAGAGAGAGAGAGAGAGAGAGAGAGAGAGAGAGAGAGAGAGAGGAGAGAGATGAGAATCTAGGGAGGGAGGGAGTGAGAGAGAGTACGAGAGAGAGGAAGAATGAAAGAGATAGAAAATCTTACCAATGAGGAGGAGAAAGGAGTGTGCGACGATCAAGGAGGGATAGAGGAGAGTTGTTTTGATGGAGGGATGTTTACGATCAATGAGGGATATTAGAGGAGAGATAGTGAAGGAGAGTAGAGATGACAATGGGTATAGGAATAGAGGGGACTATCAAGGAAGGAGATTAGAGGCTACTAAACAAAAGATAGGAATGACTAAATGTAAACATGTGGAAACTTGAAAACAAAACTATGTACCTTGGTGTGTGATTTAGTCAAAACTCAAACAAATAAAACTATGAACCTTGGTGTTTGAAAAGACAAACGTGTAGAAACTTGAAAAGTTGTGAAAAGACAAACTTGTGGAAACTTGAATTTCAAATTTCTCGCCTTTTTTAAAACTATGAACCTTGGTGTTTCAAAAGACAAACATGTGGAAACTTGAAAAGTGTGTGAAAAGACAAATTTGTGGAAACTTGAATTTCAAATTTCTCACCTTTTTTAAAATTTAAAATGAGTTTCACTTAGATTTTCAATTTACTAGTTTAATTTCTCAATTAAAACTTATGGAATATAGTAGAAAAAAATGCATTTTGTGTTGGAATATAGAAAGTATAATTTCAAATTTCTCACCTTTTTGAAAATTTTAAAAGTAGTTTAGCTTACATTAATATATTAGTTTAACTGATTTCCTTTTAGGGAGAATTAATATTTTGTTCTACGTAAATTTTGAATCTTTTATTTTCTAAAATTTATGTTTAAATTTTTATATTTTTTCATAAATTTAAATTAGATTTATATATTTTTTAAATTTTGTGATTCAAACTAATAAGAATTTACTTTGTAAAAATTTAAACTTCTTATTAATGTGAATTTTAAATTCTTATTAGTTTTAAGTGAAATTAATTTGAATTAGAAAAGAATTTGGGGATTCGGGTTTAAGGTTTAGGGATTGGGGGTTTAGGGTTTGGGAGTTAGGTTTAGGTTTGGGAAGTTAGGGTTTAGGTTTTAGGGATTAGGGTTTAGGGTTTAGGGTTTAGGGTAGGGTTTAGGGTTTAGGGTTTGGGGTAAGGGGGGTTAGGGTTAGGATTTAGGATTAGGGTTTAGGGGGTTCGGTGTTAGGATTTGGAGGCTAGTGTTTATGGTTTGAGGTTTAGGCTTTAGAGTTAGGGTTTAGGGGATTAGGGTTAGCATTAGGGGTTAGGGTTTAGGGTGGGGGTTAGGGTTTAGGGTTTCGAGTTTGGGGATTAGGGTTTAGGCTTTAGGGTTAGGGTTTAGGGTTTGGGGGTTAGGGTTTAGGATTTGTTGATTAGGGTTTAGGGTTCAGGATGTGGTTTGGGGTAGGGTTTAGGGTTTAGGGTTTAGGGATTAGGGTTTAGGGTTTGGGGGTTTGGGTTTAAGGTTTAGGGTTTAGGGTTTAGGGATTAGGGTTTAGGGTTTAGGGGTTTGGGTTTAGGGTTTAGGGTTTGGGGGTTAAGTTTTAGGGTTTGAGGGTTTGGGTTTATGGTTTGGGGGTTAGGGTTTGGGGTTTGAGAGTTTGGGTTTAGGGTTTAGTGTTTAGGGTTTAGTGGTTGGGGTTTTGTATGGTTTGGGTTTACAAGGCCAAGACTAGGGTTGAGGGGTTAGGGTCTAGTGTTTAGGGCTTGGGGTTAGGGTTTAGGGTTTGGAGTCAATTTGAATTTTTAGTTTTTATTATTTTTCATAAAATCAAATTTAGATTTCAACTTCCTATTAATGTGAATGTTAAATTCTTATGAGTTGTAAGTAAATTAGTTTTTGTAAATAAAATAATTCTCATTTTTTAAATTGTTTGTCTCAATAGTAATTCTCTCTTTAAGACTTGCAACCTCAGTATATTAAAAAGAAGAATGGAAAAGAAATTATTTCTTGCTTTTAACTCACAACCTAAGCATATTAAAAAGAACAATGGAAAAGAAATTATTTCTTGCTTTTATTCGCTTCAATGGTTACTATAGTCTAGATTAGCATAGACTAGTTTATCCTTAGAGGAGAGAACTCCAAAAAAACCAATCAAAGCCATGCTCAAAATTTCCTGACTATTTCCTAATTGGAGTCAATCCATTCGTTCACATGTAGTTTCAAACCAACAACAACCCTACCATTTAAGCAATGATCAAGGTTTTAAAACTTTCAAGATTGGAAGTTGTATCAGTGGATAGGACAGATTACAGATGTATCAGGTGTGGGAGTAGACAAAGCATATTATATTTGTACCAGCTGTGGGAGTTGACAGAGCATATTGCACTTGTATCAGACAGCTTTAGATTTGTATTCGATTGTACTTTATTTCATTTTACACTATCCACGAGTTAATTGTAAATTCTTATTTTTTTTTCACATTTATGCATGTATCTAAACCTTGTAAAGCCTTTTAGGCTATTCCCAAAGCATGAAATTGACACTTATACCATTGGGGAGAATGAAAACTTGAGGTGTATTAATGGGACTCATTGTACTTTTGATTTATCAAAGTAATTGCAGTCTTCATGCAAAAGTATTGTATTATTTGTACCTAAATTTTTTGTTATGCCTTAATATAGTATGGATCTTGAGGCTACAACATTTGTTAATGGTATGACACTGAAATACAATGGAAGAATTTATGTCCCGAAGGACTTCACAAACTGGACCATTGTTGACACCACAAAGAAAGCATGGTTCTTGAGACTGAGCAAAGGAAATCTCATTCTAGTGATGACAAAGAGAGAGTTGGAGAAAGATGAGCAGGCATCAAATGTATCTTTCTCAAAGAACAATTTGATTCAAGGGGCACTTTACTAGGAATAAAAATTGAGAAAGATATCAATACAATGATGATTTACACAAAGTTAAGAATGAGCAACAGATTGTTTCATCGTTCAAAGAAAGATGCAATGCACTTTGTGATGCCACCTCCAAAAGCAAATAGATTTCTTGAATTGGTTCCCACATTGGAGATCCTCCAACATAAGTGGGAGGAATTTCCCATTGAGGAAGCAAGGAAAATGCAGCCAAAGATAATCCTTGAATACTTTCAGGGTTTCATTGAATGAGGTTCAACTTCATTAGAGGGACCTAAGGTGCAAGAATTCACACATGAGAAAGGAAGTGATGAGACATGCCATGTAGACCTGGTTCAGGGTAATACAAATGAGAGAGGAAGTGGAGTGGATGAGACAGAACACATTGTAGCATTGGATGAGGGTCTTGTACATGTGGATGCTTACAAGGGGTCTACATCTGAGACATGAATTGAATTGGCTGAGATACGACATGCATCAGATTAGACAGGACATGCACATACATCTCTCATTCATGGTATTACACACCTAGATGGTGTAACTTATGAAGTCAATGGGATAACATAACAAGTGCAGCCCTCGAGTATACTTGAAGTGGAGGCAATAGAAGAAGAAGTAGGGTGATCTAAAGTGGTTCACATAAAGCCCCTAAAAAATAAACCTCGACGTCAAATGCAAAAGGCGAGTACTTCACGAGCTATAGTTGCAAGTCCTATGATAGCTACAAGTACTCGAAAAAGAGGTCATTCATCTACAAAGAAATGGCGAAGAAGAGAAGAGGAAGAACATGAAGAGGATGTGGAGGGTCTTGAAATGGAGTCAGATTTAGAAGTAGAAATGTTATCAATGAAGAACCTAAATCTTCACTTGAATGAGGCAGTGATAGATGAGGAGCCAAGATATATATGGGGCCAGAAGACTCAGGTTGTACATGCTTCAACGGTGGTCAAAGCAAGCATCTTCACCAATAGCAGGACCTTAGATATAGTCTATGCTGAAAATATTTTTTAGGCTTTGCTTGATGGGAAAAAACTAGTCTCTAATTTGGTAATCCATCCACGGTCATATTGGCGAGTCAAAGGAGATTCTAGTCAATCCATCCATTTCTTTCAGCTTATAGATTTTGAGATGTAATTCACTAAGGTCCTCAGAAAACAAGCTCCCTCACTTTAGGAAGGACAGAGCTCAGTGAATGATCCACAACGACATATAAAGGATGCCAAGAGAAATTTCTTAGCTCATTGCACATTTGAGGCAATAGATAGTCAGCACTATTCCTATTCTTGTAATGAGCATTCTAGAGAGGCATACAACAAAGGAGAAATTACTTATGACACCTTCACAAATGTGCCTCAATTCCACTACTATTCTACATGCATTTGTATCTTCAAGAATGAGAAAATGTATTTGATTGAGTTGAAAAGACTTAATCATGACATTCATGCAGTACAAAAGATCACCTCCACTTCAGAGATGTTGCTTAAAGCTAGGACCATATGGAGAGATTTTAATTCTCCTATGACCACTCTCCAAAGAACTGCAACTAAAGTGGAAGAGGATAATCTTGTTGACTTCTACACATGCTTGAGTGCCATTGTACCGAGGGGAAAGCAAGAAAGAACAGAGGCAATGACAAGCTTTAAGATAGTAAGGGACATGTATCAAGACTACACAAGCATACTTTTCTGTAGTGATGAAGTTTTTCATCAGATACAAGAAGTGTGTCTTGCATGTGAGAAGGGAGATGTCACATATGAGGCTCCATCATTGATTAAAGACAAGGCAAAGAAGAATGAGAAAAAGGAGATGACGGCTCAGATGTGGAGGCCTATAAGAAACTTGCCAAACAAATATGCAAGTCTAGCTACAGAGAAATTAATGTCCAAAGAATGGTTTTTTGGCAAAAAGGATAAAGATCATTGCATGGAAGATTGCATCATCCAGTAGGTCAAGCGTGATGTAGTAAAGAGTGCAATTGAATATTTGCTAATAGAAAAAAATATTCCAATTGGTCAATGTAAAGTTGATCATAGTATTGTGAGGCAGATGGCATCACCTTTACTGTCGGCTAAATAGAAGGCTTGGGCGCACAAATGGGTGAAGGTAGAAGAGGATGGATCTAAAATTACTCCTTCTATGGCAAGTGAAATTCTGGAAAATGTGCATGCATATGCACAAAAAATCATCAATGAGCACACTCAGAAAAGCAAAAAACATTGAACAAGGGCTTTTTTTTCATACATGAGATCATTTTAGAGTCTCGAAAGAGTGTTGAGTGCAAGGGAGTTTATTGAATGATTTCTTATCTGAAGACTCTGCTTGGGAGATGCCTCAGCTTGGCCTCATCTTTTCTTTGTTTATGAAATATCACCTAATGATATTTATCAACTCCTTGATAGAATATTACATACCACCGTTGGTAGAGTGGGACTATGTAACATTGTCATATTTGCTGATAAAAATGACAAGGAAAAAATGTCTGCTACCCTAGAAAAACAATATGGCAATGAGCTTAAGATTTAGAATGGTATATGTTAGATATCAATGCTCCACTCTCATGTAACTATGCAGGAACCACCTAACTCTACTTGTAAGCCCCCCATATGAGGAGAAGGCATTTGAGTAGCTCGATTATCCAGTAGGTCCTAGTTTGGACACCAGATGGGGGCCATGTGTGGTCTGATGGCTGGACGGCTTCAGATAGAGTTGGCACACTGCCAACTAGGCTACATCCAAGTGTAGGAAGGCATCCCTTGACTGACTGCACTAAGGGTAGATGGAGCATTTCCTGGGGCAGCCCACTCTCGAGTTGTGGGGCCCGTTTGGAGCCTCAGATGATCGCGAATGGTTGTGGGCTGAACAATCTTATTTTCTCTCTTACGTACTAGATCCTGTTATCTGTTGAGCACAGACGTATTATTTTCTCACAGTATATACTCAATAAAGAGGGACAAGAGAGAATGCGGTCTCAAGATATAGAGTCTTGAAACCTTTTTCTTGCGCATGAAGAGCCCTTATAATGATCACTCCTTATAGAACAACATAAGAGGGAATGCAAAGAGATTGCAACTAATGCTAGAAGAGCATGAAGCTTCAAGTCCCCTCCATCATAACGCAAATCACTATGAAAGGCTAGCAAAAAGTGTTGATCTTTTGATTAGTATGATGGAAGTTTTGTTGCCGCCTAGATGGGAAGTCACATTGTGTCGAATGAGACATTTGTTTGAAGCTCTTATCAGAAAAGGACACCCTATAAATATTATTGAGAGCCCTACTTGCTTGGAATACCTTGATACCATGGCTTCTCTCACAATGAAGTATGATAAGAAAAGTCCGTCTCACATGAAGAGGATGCTGGCATAGAGATGGCCATGTATGATGAGAGCAAGAAAGAGGATGAAAATGCTGAAAGCTCTGGATATGATAGTGAGGATGCTAACGATAGTGATGAAGTTGAAGGAGATGGATATGCCATTGACCTTGCCTTTGAAGGTTACATAAAAAGACCACGAAGATATCTAGAGGTATGAAAACTTATCCTTAATTTTCTTTATTTATTTAAAAGCCATCTTATCCTTTCATAGGAGGAGGAAAAGAGGACATGGATGATGAGGACATAGCTAGAGTAGAGAATATAGGATCAATCTCATCTCAAGAAAGCAAAGCTGCTATGGCTATCCATCAGATGAGTCTAGAAAATAATCATACCTTGCAGTAGATGGAGAAGTCATTTCAAGTTAGGTTTCAAGTTCAACAACAACCTCTTACTTTTAAGTTCAATGAAGAGGACATTTCAATCCTCTTAAACTCTAAGAAAGAGGTTAATGACAATGTCATAATAGCCATCCTCAGGTTTGACACAAACTTTTTCTTGACTTTATGCTTTTGTATTTTCCATTGGATCAAATGAACTAATATTCTTTTCTTTTTATTGTAGTATGGTTTTAGAACAGCTTCCCCTATATATACAGAGATGTCTATATATGGTCGATCCTCTTGTTTCTAATGTACTTAGCAACAAGAAAAAGACCATGGATAATGTTTTGAAGTGGTTGCAACCTATTAATTTGACTGAGGTGCAAGTTATCTTTACTGCATATCACGAGGAGTGAGTATCAATTCTTACTTAGCTTATCTCTTACATTGTGGAGGATTATGTCAAATAATAATTATTCTTAATTGATAATGTAGCTCGTATTAGAGCTTGGTGACTGTGGACATCTTAGCTAAGCAATGTTTCTTTGTCAATTCAATAGCATCTATCCATGGCAGTGTGTTAGAGTAAGTATAACCTACTTGTGTCAAATGAGATGCATCCTATGCAATGCACACATTCATTTATGTTATCTATTTTGATGTGTAGATCGGCTTGGAATTTGGAAGGTGCTATTGATGCACTTAGATGAAAATGGAAGGTGACTTAGAAGATCAAATAGAGAATGTAACATGCCCCATAGTGAAGCAGAATGATGGCCACAGTTGTGGGTGGAGGGTCAAATATAGCTGATTTTTGCTCCTTGCTCAAATTTTTAATTTGAGCGATGTGAAACCTCATTGTCGACATATATAGACTTGCATTTGCATGCATTTATGTCATCTACCATTAAGGCATTTATTGATAACATGGTGGAGCGTCCAGAGAAAACATTGGCTGCTACACCCATAAGTTGTCCTAATGTAACTGCTATATTGGATGAAATGGGAGCTCTTTTGAGGTCAGGGTTATCATTAGTAAGTGACCTCATGTTTTAATATTTGCTAGTGATGAAGTTGCAATCCTCTCCAACCCTTTGAAAGAGGCTAATGACAAAGTCATGATGGCCATCCTCAAGTTTGATATGAACTTCTCTTGGCTCGATACTTCAATGATTTGATTCAATCTGCTTCTAACATTTGTTTATTTATTGTTGTAGTATGATCAGTACAGAATCGTGTGGGTATGATCAATTCTCTCCTTTTAGTTGTACTTAGTGATACCAATAAGATGGTAGATGATGTTTGTTCAATGCTATAACCTTTAGACTTGGATGGCATTCTAGTTGTCTTTATGCCATATTATGAGAAGTTAGTATCATCTCAACCTTTCTTTTACTCTTTTATTTGTAATATTGTGTCAATTAATACTTAATATTATGTTAATAAATCTTTTTTTATTTATTGGTGATGTAGCTCACATTGGAGCCTGATAGTATGGGATCTTGATGACAACCATTCTTGGTTTTCCAATTCATTTAGAGGCTTTCATGGGGTGTTCAAGTAAGTGTTCTTTTATCATATCATTATGAACATGCATCTTACTATTTACTACACAAATTCACTTTGTCATATGTCATGATGGACATGTCTGCAAACAAGTTAGTATTTGCGATTATAAAAATCAAGGAGCATCAAGACCAACCAAATTTCTAGACATGCCTTGTAGTGGAGTGGGTGGAGAGTTGTCTACAGCTTCATGTTGTTCCTCAATGAAATTTTTGAACATGTCTCAATAGAAGCATATACAAAGCTCGAGCTACAAGATTTTATGGCTAAGACTGCTAACTGCTACCATTGGGAGACAACATGATGTTAATGAAGAACCTGAGGGAGCCAAAGAAAAACAAGAGACAATTCAGTCTCCTTGTGCATCATAGCCTCAAGCAGAGAATGAGTCTATAGCAAAAGCATTACAATCTCCACGTGAATTAGAGACTCAATGCATTCTTCCTACATGAGAAGTAGAGACTCAATGTGCATCTACAACTTCACATCTTGCAAAGGAGGAAGAGATTGAGTCTATCCCGATTGCACCAGAAGTGAAACTCAATGTACACCATCTACACAAGAAGTAGAGACTCAATGTACTCTTAGAGCATCACAGCCTCAAGAGGATTCATCAGACTCTATTCCATTGTAAAGCATGTGGAAAGAAACATGAGTCCTTGAATATTTTTACCTTGTTTTTGTTGACTAATGATAGTGTTTTTTTTACTTATGTTAAATGTTACAATACATTAGGATATTTACTTATAATATTTATTCAATTTGTATTATTATTTGATTATATGTGAATACATAAGGGACGTTTATCATGGATACACTTGATGAGAATTCGCGACTCAAAACAATAAGATTACTCAAATCATGCTCTATAGGCTCAAAGTTTATAACATTATAGAGTCATAAAAGCCACACTTCATGAGAATTTGCTACTAAAAAATAAATTGTATTAGCAATTCTAATATGATCTGCTCAGCCCTACCAGGCTTGTTGCAGAGAATACAAAATAACATTAATGACTATTATACGCCATACAGGCCGAGATCACACGAGAAGATCTCATCATTATCTCTTATCTTCTCAACAATCCAATCTTCCATGGACTCCATGTCCGTATCCTTGACATAATTACAATGAAAGAAGAAATTCAAGCAGTCACAGATTGTTTCTTTATAATCTCTTTGGGATGCCCTTATTGTTCTTTAAGCATCTGCATCAAATTGGCCATACTGTGATAATGTAGGTTGCTTAAGAATTCTAAGAGATCTTGTCATAACACCTATTTCATTAATTTTGGACTCTTGCACTATCCAAATTCATTTTGTGAGATAATTTTGGATAAAACATTTCAAAAAAAGAGGCTCTTATAAAACAAAACATTGAGTTAAAAAGGAAGATTTTAAAAAATCAAATTAGAAAAAATGACGTGAGATGTTATTAAAACTAGAGTACATTAAAAATAGAGTACATCACATTGTTAAAAGAGACAAAAAGTAAGATTTTAAAAAATCAAATTAGAAAAAATGGCATGACATGTTATGAAAACTAGAGTACATTTCAAAAAGAGCACATCACATTTGTAAAGAAGTAGATCATATTACTCAAAGCCATATGGTGTCAAAAAACACCTTAATACAGTCTCTCTTAACATCACATTTGTACAAGAAGTAGATCATATTACTCAAAGCCATATGGTGTCAAAAAACACCTTAATACAAAGCCATATGGTGTCAAAAAACACCTTAATACAAAGCCATATGGTGTCAAAAAACACCTTAATACAGTCTCTCTTATCTAAGTCTAGGAGATCTCATCATTGGTCTCTCTTATTTTCTCAACAACCCAATCTTTCACTGCCTCCACAACTGTATCCTCAACATAATTACATGCGAAGAAGAAATTTAAGCAATCACAAATTGTTTCTTTATAATTTCTCTGAGAGGCTCTTATTGTTCTCTCAGCATCCGCATCAAATCGCCCATGATGAGAGCTGCGATAACGCAGGTTACTTAAGAAGTCTAATAGATCTTGTCGTGCTTTTATCATACATCTTAAAAGTCTTTCACTCTCTGCTATCTTGAGAGTCTCCTCCCTCTCTGCGTGCCTTTGTGCAGCAAATTCCTCTCTCTCCATGTGTGTCAAAGGAGAACCTTGTCGAATTCTGGCCTCTCTCTGTGCTCCTTGGTCAGCAATCCATTCTTTGAGATTGTTAATTCCGAATTCCACGTCTTCGACAATGCCAAGGACATCCATGGGTGGGGAGATGATAAAGAAAGGGAGATGGACTACGATGCAAAGAAGAGAGTGTCTGCAGAAGGACTACGATGGAAGAATACAAGTTAATAAGAAGCACTAGGATGGATGAAAGAAGACTCTGAGAGTGTTTGCGAAAGGACTAGGATAGAAGAATACAAGAAGAATACAAGTTAATGAGAAGCACTAGGATGGATGAAAGAAGAGAGTGTTTGTGGAAGAACTAGGATAGAAGAATACTTGGTTATCAGGATGGATGAAAGAAGACTCTGAGAGTGTTTGCGGAAGGACTAGGATAGAATAATACACGTTACTCAGAAGGACTAGGATGTAAGAAATAAGAGAGTGTTTGTGGAAGGACTAGGATGGAAGAATACAAGTGCACTAAGGCACGATGTGTTCACTATGATAAGGATAAGGGTTGGAATAAAGTGAGAGGCACGATGTGTTCACTATGATAAGGATAAGGGTTGGAATAAAGCAAGTGGAGATTGAATGCTCTACTTTAAGTGAGTGGAGATGATAAGGATAAGGGTTGGAATAAAGTGAGAGAAGCATTGCGAATGCTCTACTTTAAGTGAGTGGACACTGTCCAACTGAATAAAATTCTCATCACACAAAGGTTTATTTCCAAATAATCACATCATCACACATTCATATCATAAAATTGTGTGGATGAAGAAATATATTACAAATATTACATCATCACATATTCATATCAAAATTCTCATCACAGAAGGATTTATTTCCAAATAATCACATCATCACACATTCATATCATAAAATTGTGTGCATGAAGAAATGTATTACAAATATTACATCATCACATATTCATATCAAAATTCTCATCACACAAGGATTTATTTCCAAATAATCACATCATCACACATTCATATCATAAAATTGTGTGCATGAAGAAATATATTACAAATATTACATCATCACATATTCATATCAAAATTCTCATCACACAAGGATTTATTTCCAAATAATCACATCATCACACATTCATATCATAAAATTGTGTGCATGAAGAAATATATTACAAATATTACATCATCACATATTCATATCAAAATTCTCATCACACAAGGATTTATTTCCAAATAATCACATCATCACACATTCATATCATAAAATTGTGTGCATAAAGAAATTATATAAATATCATCAGATTATGCCACTTAAGTAATAAGTCACAAATTGGTGTATAATCAACAAAAACTACAAACACAACATCATACATGCATCACAACTCTTGTGATGCTTCTAGTGGAGACTGTGGCAACTCTTCTGATGCTTCCAATGGAGGCTGTGGTGCTGTAGATGTACCTAGATGTACACTCGGTCTCTACTTCTTCTGTAGTATGTAGTGCTTTCGGAGTAGACTCAGTATCCTCTTCCTTAAATGCAAGCAGAGGCGGTGGCAACTCTTCTGATGCTTCTAGTGGAGGCTGTGGTGCTGTAGGTGTACACTGGGTCTCTACTTCTTCTGTAGTGTGTAGTGCTTTCATAGTAGACTCAGTCTCCTCTTCCTTAAAGGGAAGCTCTGATATTGCTTCAGTTGCATGTTGTATTCTAATGGCAGCAATTAGGTCTCGAATGATTTCAACCCTAAACAATTGTATATCCTCCTCTGAATATTTGAGCTCCAAAGAGTTTTTTGATGAGATCTGTGGCTTAAGTGAGAAAATTTCTTTGAAAATCAACATGCAGTTGTAGGCAACTCTCCACCCACAACTATGCCCATCTTCCTGCTCTACTACTAAATGCTTTTGGAAGTCTACCGAGTCTTTGTACTGTCATGTTTCTCTGATAGCAAATACCAACTTCTCAATTGACCTGCTCATCGTGACATATTAAAAAAACTTATTGTGTCTATCACATAAGGTACATAATATAGAAGTAACAACAGATTAATAGAATACTTACATTTGCACTGAGCCACGAAAGCCTGCAATCGAGTTAACAAACCAACAATAGTTGTCTTCAAGGTCCCAAACCACCAGACTCCAATGTTCCCTACACGAATAAGAACCATTATTATTTAACGCAATGTTGCCAGTATAAGATGAAAATAAAGGTCGCCATGATACTTACATCTCATGATATGCCATAAATAGGACTCGCACGCCATGTAAATGTAAAGGCTATAATAATTTACAAACATCAGCTATTGTCTTTCTGCTATCGCTAAGTATAGGAGAAAGGAGGGAATCCAACATATACACACGATTTTGTACGACTCTACCAAATCGTGAGATAACTATACTGCACCAACAAATAAATGAATATTAGCTTACTAGATTTAATCAAAATATTGAATTATCAAGTAGAGAAAAAGTTTTTATCAAACCTAAGAATGGCCATCATAACGTTGTTATTGACCTCATTTGAAGCTCTAGAGAGAATTGAAATCTCCTCTCCCCCAAATTCAAGATACTGAGGTCTATGTTGAATCATAACCCTAACATTAAAAGAGCTTCCCAATTCTTCTAATGAAGCCATGTTTGTAGAGTTGAGGTCTTCTATCCTCTTTGCCTCTTTGATGGCATTCATTTCGCAATCAATGATTGCTCGCATGGTACATGTTATAAATGCATAGAGATGCAAATCCGTATATGTTGACAGTGTGGTGTCATTTTGTATCTCAAAAATTTGACCAAGTACCAAAAAGCAATTGTAGCCCACCCTCCATCCACAATTATAGATGTGGCTATTCTCTTGATGTGATACCTGACATGTTATATACTCTATTTGTTGTGCCAAGTCACATTGCCGCATTACTATGTCGATAGCATCTACTAACTTTTGAGCTGATCTGCACATCAAAACATATAACAACAGTGAATATGTGCATTGCATATCAATCTACATGTCAAGAAGTGACAATAAGTGTAGTCTATACTTACTCTAACACATTGCCATGGACGGATGTCATTGAGTTGGCAAAGAAGCACTTCTTCGCAAGGATGTCCACGACTACCAGACTCCAATGTGAGCTGCATTATCAATAAAGAATAATTACTGTGTTTGAGACAATTCTAGCAATGCAATAGAAAAAACAAGTAGGGTTTGATGCTTACTTCTCATAATATGCTGTAAAAATAACTTGTGCGTCATTCATAGGAATGTGCTTCAACCACTTGCAAACATTCTCTATGGTTTCTTCTTTGTTGCTAAGCACTTCCGAAATACGAGGATCGAGCATACATGAAATGCTTTGTATATTTTGTGGAAAATTTGCTATAACATTACTATATTTAAAAAAAAAGTATTAGCTTCTTGGATTTAATCAAAATAAGCAAAGTATAAAGCCAAGGAAAAGGCTGCATCAAACCTGAGGATGGTTGTAATGACTTTGACATTAACCTCATTCTTAGGATTCAAGAGGATTGAAATCTCTTCTTCACCAAATTCAAAAAAATGAGGTTGTTGTCGAATTAACAACATAGCAGTGAATGAACTTCCAATCTCCTCCAATAGATTCATATTTTTATGACTCATCTTATTGAGGGAGTAGTCTACATCGTATTCTTCTTCACTTGCTATGTCCTCCACATCCTCCTTCTGCCATAAAAATATAAAAAAGTTATGCGATGTACACATCCCAAATAAAGGCTTAAACAAGCAGATAAGGTTTCATACATGCTTTCATTAGAGTGAGTCTCTCCTCTGCTTGGAGCAAAAATTTAAAAAGGTTTCATACACACTTTCATTAGAGTGAGTCTCTCCTCCTCTTGGATGAAAAATTTAAAAAGTTATGAGATTTACACATCCCAAATAAAAATAATGGTTTAAATAATCATAGAAGTATAAAGATAGCATGCTTTCATTAGACAAGTTATGAGATTTACACATCCCAAATAGAAATAATGGTTTAAATAATCATAAAAGTATAAAGATAGCATGCTTTCATTAGACTCAGTCTCTTCTCCTCTTGGAAGAAAATATAAAAAAGTTATGAGATTTACACATCCCAATTAAAGGCTGGAACAAGCATACAAGCATAAAGATAAGGTTTTATACATGCTGCAATGTAGTCATATTTTCATGTTGTTTCCCAATGGTAGTAATTAGATGCTGAATACTCTCAGCCCAAATGCTAGCAGATCAGCTTCTGTATATGATTCCATTTTGACTGGTAACTCCAAATCAAAAATCTCTGTAAGAAACAACATGCAGTTGTAGGCAACTCTCCACCCACAGCTGTGTCCATCTTTTTGCTCCACTGGCAGACGTCTTTTGAATTCTACTTGATCTTGTTGCTCCGTGGTTGTTCTGACAGCAGATACTAGCCACAGCACTGTCTAGCATGACATATGAAATATATTAATATGTCATGATCATAAGATACAAAATAAGAAAGTATCAAAAATATTAAGAGAATAATTACCTTGGGGAGTTGGCATGATAGCCTTCTATTGAATTCACAAACCATAAATGGTTGAGTTCAAGGTCCCAAAAGATCAGACTCCAATGTGAGCTACACGACCAGAATAAAAATTATTATTTTTTTACACAAACTTGCCAAAGAAATAGTAAAAATAAGGTTAGAGTTGATACTTACGCCTCATGATAAGGCATTAAGATGACTCGCACCCCATCTAAATTAAAAGGGCTTAACCAGGTACAAACATCTTCTATAGTCTTTTGAGGAGAGCTAAGAATAGAAGAAAGGAGAGCATCGCACTGTACTAGGAAGCTGAGAAATAACTACACTGCACCAAGAAATAAACAAACATTAGCTCATAGGATTGATTTGCAGTCTACACTAGGACATTGATATATAACTGAACTGTGAATAAATAAACAAATGTTAGCTCATTGAAGTAGCAACAAATAAATAAACGTTACCTGAGAATGGCCAAGATAACATTGTCATTAACCTCTTTTAAAGGATTGGAGAGGATTGAAACCTCCTCTCTACCAAAGCTTAAATACTGAGGTTCTCGTTTCAAAACGATCCTGACTTCAAATGAGCTCTCCATTTTATCCAATGCAGCTAAATTTGATTTTTCAATCAAATTTAGAGGTGGTTGCATTGTTGAAGTAGAAGGGAGTGCCTCCATATTGACTTCATCCATTTCTTCTCCCTCTATTGCTTGTAAACAAATATGAGAGATTAGATTCATTATCTTTAAATTTAAATCTTATTTAAAAAATTGTATTTAGTTGAGAAATAGAGAGTTCATATCGCTAAGTATTGTCGTAGTGGCCTTTTTTCATAACCCTGCGAGCCATAACTATCAAAGAAGGCATCATCATGTTTGTCTTCATCCACCAACCTCTCTGTGAAGGGGTCATGTAAGTCCATCTTTTCATCATCATCAACTGGGACATTATGATCTTCAAGGTAATCATCCATGTCATCGGTGTCCTTGTGGTCTATCTCTTTTTCATAGCCTGTGGTTAGATCTGCTTGAAGCTGGAAATAAGCCATGAAATGCTTATTTTCAATAATATTTGTGGAGTTGCCTTTTCTTAGGAGAGCCTCAAATAAATATCCCATCCTGCACAAGGTGACCTCCCAACCTACCGGTAGCAAATTCTCCATCATGGTAAGCAAGAGACTCCCACTTTTTGCAGGACTTCCATAGTTGTTTTTTTGATAATGTATGGCCTGGGAATATCTTGCTCTTCTAGCATCAATCTCAAATTATTTGAATTCCCTCTTATGTTCTTTTGTAAGGAGTGATCAGGGTTGGGACTCCGCATACATAGAAAGAATGATTCAAGAGTTTGAATCGCTATGCCACATTCTCTCTTGCCTCTCTTTGCTGCATAAACACCACTATAGATCTTCAAATCTGATGAATATGCTCGCTCTAGAGTAACCTGCATGGATTCTTTGTCTTTTTTATCAACAAAAATGACAATGTTGCAAATCGCCACTTTGCTAATGGTGGTATATACTATTCTATCAATGAAGTTATGGATATCATCGCTAGAAACTTCATTGATAAAGAATAGTTGTGGCTTATCCCATGCTGACTCATTCTTGAAGAAGTCATCTTCTGAGACTCCCCTGAAGTTGACAAGCTTTCCAGACTCTGCCGTAACCTCTACATTGAATTGAAAGCTTTGGTGCATATCTGTCGGCATTCTTATCTCGCTAATTAATCTTTCCACATATGCAACCACCTGTTGTGGGATCTCTTTTCTCATATAAGAGGTTACTATTTCCGACCCATCTTCATCCTTTTTAATCCACCTGTTTGCCCATAGCTTTACCTTGGGTGTTGACAAAGAAGCTATATGCTTCACCACATTATAGTCAATGTTACAATGAGTAAGTGAAATTTGTTTCTCTGACAGCAAATACTTAATGGCACTATGCACTGCATCACGCCTCACACCTGTACATTGATGCATTCTTCCATGCAGTGGTCTTTGTCTTTTTTTCCAAAAAACCATTCTTTCTTTAAAATTTTTTGTGCTGCCATGGATGCATACTTATCAGGTAAGTACTTTACAGGCCTCCACATCCTTGCCGTCAACTCCTTCTTATCCATTACCTTTGACTTGCCGGAGATAAACAAAGGAGCTTCATAGGTCAGCTGTCCATGCTCACAAGCAATGCACGTTTCAAGCATCTCATTGAACACTTCAACGGGATGAAATATGATAGAAGTGTAGTCGGCATATCTGTCCCTCACCAGCTTGAGGCTTGTCATACTTTCTTCTCGCTCTTGAGTTCCCCTAGGCACAACTGCACTCAAAGAAGTATAAAAGTTTGTGAGTGTGTCGGCGTCTGCTTTTGTGACCTTTCGCTTCAAATCAGGATTTGGAGAACCAAATGTTGTCCATATAACCCTTGCCTTTTGTAAGACCTCTGATGTTGAGGATATCTTATGCTTTCCATGGACATAATGATTAAGTCTTTCGGACTCAATCAAATACTTGATCTCATGCTTGAATATACAGATTGTTGCAGGATAATAATGGAATGAGCTTATCTTTACAAATTGTTCTGGAGTGAGTCTTTTGCCCTCCTTTGCTTCCCTTGCGATCTGATTACAAGCATAAGCCCAATGTTGACCATCAATGGGCTGGAATCTGCAATGAAGGAGAAATTCCTTCTTTACTTCCTTTAGCATATTCTCACCTTGTGCCTCTTCGCCTTGTTCATGTGGAATATTTTTAAGAGTGTCTTTAAAGAATTGACTGAAGGTTTCCTCGAAATGTGTAGGCCCTGTAAATGTTATTTGATCCAGAAAACTATTTTTGGTTGGACAAAACATTATTGGGCGCAAGACCACATTGCTTGCCACAGGTTTCTTACCATCTCTCAAAGCCTCGTATATTTGCATTGCATAGGATATATCAAGGCTTTGGCTATTAGTAAAGAGAGCTGCAGCTTCCACATCTTTGGCATTCACAAACCACGTCCTTTGACCCCAAATATATCTATCCCACATCATCATCTGTAACTGCTTCATTATGACGCAGATTAAGATTTTTGATTGATGTGAGTTCATCCTGATCATCTTCAGCCTCGGATTCTGAGTCTTCTTCATCTTTCTCTTTTTTTGACCGTTTTTCATCCACATTATCTTTCTCTACAGTGGGACGATGTCTTTTCTTACTGCTTGGAACCGTGGCTCTTGCAGTACTAGCCTTTTGCATTTCACGTCGTGGTTTGCTAGCAAGAGCTTCTAGCATAACTTCAGTGGATCGACCTTGATCTTCTTCAATTTTTGCTAATTCCCGTGCACTCAAGGCTTGTTTTTCATCATCCTTAGTTACATCCACCATTTCTGGCTCTAGAAGTTTGCGCTCATGTTCTACAGGTTTGTGACAGTGTGCCTGTTCTTCTTGTCCCTGCATCGAAGTCTGAGCTTTTTGATCTTCTTCATGTGAAGATTCTTGCATATGAGGAGCATATTCTGCATCCTGAAAGTATTCAAACATTATCTTTGCATGCATCCTTTTTGCCACCACACTAGGAAATTGCTCCCAAGTATATGAAAGAGTCTCCAATGCCCTTTGTAGCTCTGGAAACTTTGATGGTTGAGGAGGAGGCATCACAAAGGTCTTTGCGTCTCTCCTTGACACAATAAAATGCATACCGCAACCTTCAGGATTTGAACTCTTTGTTAAAATATCCACAAAGGTGTCTTTTCGCTGTATTATTATGCCTACTACAAGGCTTGAAGTCATATCTTTTTTGAAGAAAGTAGCATCCCATGGATCTTCAACACCATTGAACTCCCTTTTTGACATAAGTAGAAAGAGTCTCTTTTCCTTTTGATGAAGAAACCAAGCTCTTCTACCCATGTGATATCGAGTCCACCTACCAAAGCCATTGGGGCTATATTCCTTTCCTTTGAAATTCAAAGTGACATCAGAAACCCATTCTCTGATCTTAGAGTCATTTAGGATAGCCATCACATTAGCTGATTGCTCCATAATCCTACAAGAAAAGATAATGAAGAATTTAGATACATACAAGTAAAGTACAATATACAACCCTTGATACAATAAATGTGGGAAATAGCCCAAAAGGCTTTACAAGGCTTCATATGGCAATAAATGTGGGAAATAGCCTAAAAGGCTTTACAAGGCTTAAATATTTGTACAAATGTAAAAAAATTAGCCAATAAAGCTTTACAAGTAATATAAAATGTCATCTAGTGATAAAGCTTCAATCTTCGTGAAGATTCATGTAATGTGTCCATCCATTGATTTACCCTCTAGTCATAAAGCTTCAATCTTCGTGATGACATGTAATCTGTCCATCCATTGATATCTGTGCACTGATACCCAACTGATGCAATCTATCCACTAAAAACTGTTCCACTGATATCCACTTATGCAGCCCACATGATATCCACTTATGCATCCCACTGATACTCGTTAATTAATGAATGGTCAGGATGGTCGGGTTTATTATAAGGCGCTTCATATGAAAATAAATGTAAAAAATAGCATAGAAGGCTTTACAAGGGTTTTTATGACAATAAAGGAGCTTAAATATTTATACAAATGCAATAAAAATAACCAATAATCATCAAGCTCCAATATGTCCCATGACATGTAATCTGTCCACTAATATATGTAATCTGTCCACTGATATATTCTCATGCAATCTGCCCACTGATAAACTTCTTGGTAAATGGTAAATGGTAAAAGGTCTTATTTAATAGCATGTTATGAGTGTTAAACCGCATGTGAGCGAAGGGACTGACAACGATTAGGAACTAGTTAGAAAAATTTGAGCATGGCTTCGATTGGCAACTTGGAGAATTGTCTCTCCTCTAAGGCAATCTAATCTATGCTAAACTATGCTAAACCAACCGTCGAAGCGAAGAAAAGCAATAAATAATTTCTTTTCTGTGTTCATTTTAATGTGCTGGGGTTTAAGAGGCTTAAATATGCAAAAGAAGGGGTTGTGATATAGAGGCTAAAACTGCATGTGATATAAATGAAGAACAAGTATCTAAAGAAAAGTTAACATTTTTCAATTTAAAAGATGAATATATATAAAAATATCATCTCACCTTCAAAACAAACCATAAATTCACTCTTTTATAATTTTTTAAAAGTATAATATAAAAGATGTAAATATATAAAACTCTCTTTACTTTCTCTCTCTCTCTCTCTCTCTCTCTCTCTCTCGACTTTTAAATCTCTTTGTAGCCATAGTCAAGACACATCATTCTCTCTCTTAATCTCTCTCTCTCTCTCTCTCTGACAACTCTTAAGTATTTTTCTCTCTATCCTCATCCCACTTATTCTCTCTCTCCCTCTCCCTCCCTCTAGCATAGAAGTTTCATTCCTCTCTCTCTCTCCCTCTCTCTCCCTCTCTCTCTTTCTCTCTCTCTCTCTCTCTCTCTCTCTCTCTCTCTCTTTCTCTCTCTCCTCTCGCCATGTTTCATTCAAATAAACATCTCTCTCTCTCTCTCTCTCTCTCTCTCTCTCTCCCTCTCTCTCTCTCCCTCTCTCTCTTTCCCTCTCTCCCTCTTTCTCTCTCTCCCTCTCTCTCTTTCTCTCTCTCTCCCTCTCTCTCCCTACTCTCTCCCTCCCTCAAGCAGCCACAGCCCCCAAGAGACCCGCTTCTCTCTCTTAATCTCTCTCCCCCTCTCTCCTCTCTCTTTCTTTCCCTCCCTACTCTTCTCTCTCATTTAAGGAGCCCCTCTTCTCTGTGTGAATCTCTCTCTCTCTCTCTCTCCCTCTCTCCCTCTCCTCTCTCATTTAAGGAGCCCCTCTTCTCTCTCTTAATTTCTCTCTTTCCCTCCCTCCCTATTCTCTCATTTCTCAAATTTACAAACTCAAATATAAATAAAAAGCTAATTAAAATAGAACTCAAAAACTCAAATAAGAAACTAATTTAAAAAGAATTGTAATGCCTTCTAAAAGACCACCCTCCTCAAAAACTTTAAGAATAAACTAATTGAAAAAGAATTATAAGTAAAGAAAAAGAATTACAAGATGAATTTTAAGAAATAGAACTCAAAAACTTTAACAAGAAACTAATTGAAAAGAATTGTAAGTAAAGAAAAAGAATTACAAGAAGAATAAAAAAGAATGCAAGTACCTAGAAAAGGTGAAAAAAGTAAGGCTCCGCTTATCCTTTCTCTTCTGCTCTTGGTTGCTTCAATGAAATGAGGAGAGAGTTAAAACTAGCCCACTCCTCCTACGCATAAATTTGAATTTTCAAAAAACAGAGGGAAATTTGAATTCATTATAAATTTGAATTCAAATTTGTGTTCAACATTCTTCTTATACTTTCTTCTAACATTCTTCTTATACTTTCTTCTCATACGTTCCTTTTGAATTCAAATTTGTGTTCAACATTCTTCTTGATACTTTCTTCAACATTCTTCTCGATTCTCGTAAGTCCTTTTCATTCTTCTCGTAAGTCCTTTTCATTCTTCTCGTAAGTCAAATCTTATTTGTCGTTCTTGCTCGTGATAGTAAGTCAAATCCTCCTCTCCCCTCTCTCTCCTTCTGCTCCCTCCTCTCCTCTCCCTCTCTCTCTCGTCTCTCTCCTTCCTCTCCCCTCCCTCCCTCCCTCCATCCATCCATCCCTCGACCCAGCCCTCCCCTCCCTTCCCCTTCCCTCCCCTCCCTCTGCCACCAAAACTCCTCCCTCGACCCCTCCCCTCCCCTCCCCTCCCCTCCCCTCCCTCCTTCTGCCAAAATCCCCCTGTCGACCCCTCCCCTCCCGCTACCCTTTCCCCTCTCCCATCGCCTAACCCCTTCCTCCCCTACCCCTTTTTCCCTCTACCCCCTTTCAACCCTCCCCCCTTTTCCCCACCCCCCTTCGTGACCCCCCCAACCTTCCCTCCCTCTTCCCCACCCCCCCTTCCCCGGGCTGGCGGCTGCGGCCACTAGCCCCCCCCTTCCTCTCAACCCCTCCCACCCCCTTGCCCCCCTCTCAACCCTCCCCCCCCTCCTTGGCGACCCCCCCGAGCCCTCCCTCCCTTTCCCTGCGGCCGCCAGCCCCCTCCCCTCCTCTCAACCCCTCCCACCCCCTTTCCCTCTCAACCCTCCCTCCCCCTCCTTCGTGAACCCCCCCCCCCCCCCGAGCCCTCCCCCCCTTTCCCACCCACCCTTCCCCCAGGCTGGCGGTCGTGGCCGCCAACCCCCTCCCCTCCTCTCAACCCCTCCCACCCCTCCCACCCCCTTCACCCCTCCCACCCCCTCCCCGGCGGGCTGGCGGCCGGCCGCCAACCCCCTCCCCCTCTCAGCGCTCCCCCCTCCCCCTCTCAGCACTCCCCCCTTCCCCACCCCCCCTTCGTGACCCCCCAGCCCCCCAGCCCTCCCCCCCTCCTCTCAACCCCTCGCACCCCCTTCCTCTCAGCCATCCCCCCCCCTTCGAGACCCCCCCAGCCCTTTCCCCCCCTCTCAGCCCTCCCCCCCCCTTCGCGACCCCCCAGCCCTCCCCCCCTTTCCCAACCCCCCTCCCCCCAGGCTGGCGGCTACGGTTGCTAGCCCCCCCTTCCTCTCAACCCCTCCCACCCAACCCCCTCCCTGGGCTGGCGGCCGTTGCCGCCAGCCCCCCCCTCTTCACCCTCCCCTCCTTCGCGACCCCCTAGCCCTCCCCCCCCTATTCCCCACACCCCCCCTCCCCCCGGGCTGGCGCGGCCGCCAGCCCCCCCTCTCAACCCCTCGCACCCCCCCCACCCACCCCCCTCCCCGCCCCCGAGCTGGCGGCCGCGGCTGCCAGCCCCCCCCTCTCAGCCCCTCCCACCGCTTCATCCCTCCCACCCAACCCCCTCCTCGCCACCGAGCCCCCCCCCCTCTCAGCCCCTCTTACCCCCTTCCGCCCCACCCACCCCCCTCCCCACCCCCGAGCTGGCGGCCGCGGCCGCCAGCCGCCCCTCCCACCCCTCTCACGCCTCCCACCCCAACCCCCTCCCTCTGGCGGCCGTGGCCGCCAGCCCCCCCTCCCACCCCCTTCCCTCCCACCCACCTCCCTCTTCGCCCTGTCCCCGAGCTGGCAGCCACGGCCGCCAGCCCCCCCTCCCACCCCCTTCCCTCCCACCCACCTCCCTCTTCGCCCCGCCCCCGAGCTGGCGGCCGCGGCCGCTAGCCGCTCCTCCTACCCCTCTCACCCCTCCCACCCAACCCCCTCCCCGCCCCTGAGCTGGCAGCCGCGGCCGCCAGTCCCCCCTCCCACCCACCTCCCTCTTCGCCCCCGAGCTGGTGGCTGCTGCCGCCAGCCACCCCCTCTCTCGGCCCTCGATCCTCTTCCCCCCCACCCACCCCTCTCCCCGCCCCGCTAGCGCCCTTCCTCCCCTCCAGGCCGCCAGCCCCCCCCTTCGCCCTCCCCCCTTCCTCCCTCCATGGGAGACACAATCCCTCCTTTCCCCCCCCTCCCTCCTCCTTTCCTTCCTCTACTCAGCCCCACCCTCTGCCTCCCTTCCTCCTCCCTTCCCTCCATCCTCTTCTTCTCCTCCCCGGAACCTTTCTCTCTCTAGTTCCTCTCTCTTCAAATTTTAAAAAAGAAACTAGAAAAATTAATCAAAAAAATTTGCAAGTACCTGGAAAAAGTTTGTAAGTTTGCTCTTTCTTGCTTTCTTGCTCTTCCTTCCTTGCTCTCTTGATCGTCCTTGCTTTCTTGCTTTCTTGCTTCAGTGAATGAAATGAGGGGAGAATGAATGAAGAAGGAAGACTATATATAAGAAAAATTAGGTTTTCCTCCTCCTCTCCTATTGGCTTTCCATTCCTCCCCTCTCTCCTATTGGCTTTTCATTTATCCCCTCTCCCATTGGCTCCCATTACTCCCCCTCTCCTATTGGACCCCCATCCCTCATCCATTAGCCCTCCCCCCGTCCATCCATTTCTTCTTCCTCCCCATTGCCACCACTCCCATCCCACATTTCCACCACGTCCCATACTCCTCCCATTTCCCTAAATCCCATATTTCCCCATCTCACCCTCCTCTTTTTCATCCCCTATTAACTCCCTCACTCATTTCACTCCCTTATTAGCCTACTCCCCTATTACCTTCCCCTCTCCCATTCCATTCTTCCCTCCCCACTCTCACTTCCACTTCCCATTACTCACTTGCCATTTGAAAACTATTAATATATTATTATACTATTTTTAATACTTATTATCATACAGCCTTATTACTTCCCTATCCTATTCCACTCCTCCCTCCTCATTCCCACTTCCACTTCCCATTACTCACTTGCTATACACATTTGCAAACTATTAATATATTATTATATGATTTTTTATACTATTTGTAAACTTACATATGGGCAAAATCACAGGTGTCAAAGTGATCCTATTGTGGTCATACAACAACTGTGCTTTTATTCAAGGGCATATTTATCCTCATCAATAAGCTTATTTACTCAAGGTATGAAGTGCATAATTTGTGGACTAGGTGTTTACTTTGTGTCAAAATTGTTTGCCACACACACACACATATACATATACCGAGAATTTTCTAATATTGTCGCATCTACATTTCTCCGATGGGCACAAAACTTTGTACACGCCTCAACCTAGGTCTTATTGACTTGCATACAAAGTGGTGCACCCATCTCATAAGTACTTGTTCGGATAACACACCTCCAAACGTATTTTATGACGATTGTGCATAACACTAGCAACAAAATGGTGTATCATGTGAGACCGACTATGCAAAGCATATCCAATGGACACAAGACTTTGCACGTTCCTAAACCTAGGCAGTATTGACTTGTGTGCAAAGTGGCATCCCCATCCGATAAGTACTTGTTTGAAAAATACACCTACGATCGTGTTTTTTGACGATTGTGCATGATACTAAGGCAACAACGGCGTTTTATGCTTGATCGACAATGCAAAGCATATCCAATCGGCACAATACTTTGTACACACCTTCAACTAGGTAGAACCGACTTACATGCAAAGTGGCACGCCCATCCCATAAGTGCTTGATCGGATAACATACCTAGCAGCGTGTTTTTTGACGGATGTGCATGACACTAGAGTAAAAATAGTATTTAATGCTCGATCGACCATGCAAAGGATATCCGATGGGCACAAAACTTTTCGTATGCCTCAACCTAGGTGGTATTGAAATGTTCTCAATGAGGCACACCCATCCGATAAGTACTTGGTCAGATAACACACCTAATGGTGTGTTTTTTTGCGGATGTGCATATCATTAGGGGAAAAATCGTGTATAATGCGTGATTGACCATGCAAATCATATCTGATGGTGACAATACTTTGCACGCACCTCAACATAGTTAAAACCGACTTGTGTGCAAAGTGGAGCCCCCATATGATAAGTACTTATTTGAATAACACACCTATGGCCGTGTTTTTATATGGTTGTGCATGACACTAAGGCAGAAACAGTGTGTTATGCTTGATCGACAATGCAAAGCATATCCGATAGGCACAATACTTTGCACACACCTTCAACTAGGTGGAATTGACTTACATGCAAAGTGGCATGCCCATCGCATAAGTGCTTGATCAGATAACACACCTAGCAGCGTGTTTTTTTACGGATGTGCATGGCACTAAGGCAAAAATGGAATTTAATGCTCGATGGACCATGCAAAGCATATCCGATGGGCACGATACTTTGCACACACCTTCAACTAGGTGGAATTGACTTACATGCAAAGTGGCATTCCCATCGCATAAGTGCTTGATCGGATAACACACCTAGCATCGTGTTTTTTTACGGATGTGCATGGCACTAAGGCAAAAATGGTATTTAATGCTCGATCGACCATGCAAAGCATATCCGATGGGCATAATACTTTTCCTATACCTCAACCTAGGTGGTATTAAAATTTTTTCAAAGAGGCACACCCATCCGATAAGTACTTGGTCAGATAACATACCTAAGGGCGTGTTTTTTTGCGAATGTGCATACCACTAGGGAAAAAACGGTGTATAATGCGTGATCGACCATGCAAATCATATACGATGGTGAAAATACTTTGCACACACCTCAACCTAGTTGAAACAGGCTTGCGTGCAAACTAGAGCCCCCATCCGATAAGTACTAGTTTGAATAACACATCTAGGACTGCGTTTTTTTACGAATGTGCATGACACTAATACAAAAACGGTGTTTTATGCTTGATCGACAATGCAAAGCATATTCGATGGGCACAATACTTTGCACACACCTTCAACTAGGTGGAATCGACTTACATGCAAAGTGGCACACCCATCCCATAAGTGCTTGATCGGATAACATACCTAGCAGCGTGTTTTTTGACAGATGTGCATGACACTAGAGCAAAAATAGCATTTAATGCTCGATCGACCATGCAAAGCATATCCGATGGGCACAAAACTTTTCGTATGCCTCAACCTAGGTGGTATTAAAATGTTCGCAATGAGGCACACCCATCCAATAAGTACTTGGTCAGATAACACACCTAGCAGCGTGTTTTTTTACGGATGTGCATGGCACTAAGGCAAAAATGGTATTTAATGCTCGATCGACCATGCAAAGCATATCCGATGGGCACGATACTTTGCACACACCTTTAACTAGGTGGAATAGACTTATATGCAAAGCAGCACGCCCATCCCATAAGTGCTTGATTGGATAACATACCTAGCAGCGTGTTTTTTCACGGATGTGAATGACACTAGAGCAAAAATAGTATTTAATGCTTGATCGACCATGCAAATGATATCCGATGGGCACAAAACTTTTTGTATGCCTTAACCTAGGTGGTATTAAAATTTTCTCAATGAGGCACACCCATCCGATAAGTACTTGGTCAGATAACACACCTAATGGCATGTTTTTTTGCGGATGTGCATATCATTAGGGAAAAAATGGTGTATAATGCGTGATTGACCATGCAAATCATATCCGATGGTGACAATACTTTGCACGCACCTCAACGTAGTTAAAACAGACTTGTGTGCAAAGTGGAGCCCCCATCTGATAAGTACTTATTTGAATAACACACCTATGGCCGTGTTTTTATATGGTTGTGCATGTCACTAAGGCAAAAACGGTGTGTTATGCTTGATCGACAATGCAAAGCATATCCGATGGGCACAATACCGGGCACAATACTTTGCACACACCTTCAACTAGGTGGAATAGACTTTCATGCAAAGTGTCACGCCCATCCCATAAGTGCTTGATCGGATAACATACCTAGCAGCGTGTTTTTTGACGGATGTGCATGACACTAGAGTAAAAAAAGTATTTAATGCTCGATCGACCATGCAAATGATATCCGATGGGCACAAAACTTTTCGTACGCCTCAACCTAGGTGGTATTGAAATGTTCTCAATGAGGCACACCCATCCAATAAGTACTTGGTTAGATAACACACCTAATGGCGTGTTTTTTTGCGGATGTGCATATCATTAGGAAAAAAATGTTGTATAATGCGTGATCGACCATGCAAATCATATCCGATGGTGACAATACTTTGCATGTACCTCAAAGTAATTGAAAGAAACTTGTGTACAAAGTGGAGCCCCCATCTGATAAGTACTTATTTGAATAACACACCTATGGCCGTGTTTTTATATGGTTGTGCATGACACTAAGGCAGAAACGGTGTGTTATGCTTGATCGACAATGCAAAGCATATCCGATGAACACAATACTTTGCACAAACCTTCAACTATGTGGAATTGATTTACATGCAAAGTGGCACGCCCATCGCATAAGTGCTTGATCAGATAACACACCTAGCAGCGTGTTTTTTTACGGATGTGCATGGCACTAAGGCAAAAATGGTATTTAATGCTTAATCAACCATGCAAAGCATATCCGATGGGCACGATACTTTGCATACACCTTCAAATAGGTGGAATTGACTTACATGCAAAGTGGAATTCCCATCGCATAAGTGCTTGATCAGATAACACACCTAGCAGCGTGTTTTTTTACGGATGTGCATGGCACTAATTAAGGCAAAAATGGTATTTAATGCTCGATTGACCATGCAAAGCATATCCGATGGGCATAATACTTTTCCTATACCTCAACCTAGGTGGTATTAAAATGTTGTCAAAGAGGCACACCCATCCGATAAGTACTTGGTCAGATAACATACCTAAGGGCGTGTTTTTTTGCGGATGTGCATACCACTAGGGAAAAAACGGTGTATAATGCATGATCGACCATGCAAATCATATCCGATGGTGACAATACTTTGCACACACCTCAACCTAGTTGAAACGGACTTGTGTGCAAACTGGAGCCCCCATCCGATAAGTACTAGTTTGAATAACACATCTAGGACTGCGTTTTCTGACGAATGTGCATGATACTAAGACAAAAACGGTGTTTTATGCTTGATCGACAATGCAAAGCATATCCGATGGGCACAATACTTTGCACACACCTTCAACTAGGTGGAATCGACTTACATGCAAAGTGGCACGCCCATCCCATAAGTGCTTGATCGGATAACATACCTAGCAACGTGTTTTTTGACGGATGTGCATGACACTAGAGTAAAAATAGTATTTAATGCTCGATCGACCATGCAAAGGATATCCGATGGGCACAAAACTTTTCGTACACCTCAACCTAGGTGGTATTGAAATGTTCTCAATGAGGCACACCCATCCGATAAGTACTTGGTCAAATAACACACCTAATGGCGTGTTTTTTTGCGGATGTGCATATCATTAGGGAAAAAATGGTGTATAATGCGTGATCAACCATGCAAATCATATCCGATGGTGACAATACTTTGCACGCACCTCAACGTAGTTAAAACGGACTTGCGTGCAAAGTGGAGCCCCCATCTGATAAGTACTTATTTGAATAACACACCTATGGCCGTGTTTTTATATGGTTGTGCATGATAATAAGGCAGAAACAGTGTGTTATGCTTGATCGACAATGCAAAGCATATCCAATGGGCACAATACTTTGCACACACCTTCAACCAGGTGGAATTGACTTACATGCAAAGTGGCATTCCCATCACATAAGTACTTGATCGGATAACACACCTAGCAGCGTATTTTTTTTACGGATGTGCATGACATGAGCAAAAATAGTATTTAATGCTCGATGGACCATGCAAAGCATATCCGATGGGCACAACACTTTTTGTACACCTCAACTAGGTGGAATTGACTTACATGCAAAGTGGCACACGCATCCCATAGTGCTTGATTGGATAACATACCTAGTAGGCTCATGTTTTTTTACGGATGTGCATGACACTAGAGCAAAAATAGTATTTAATGCTTGATTGACCATGCAAAGGATAACTTGGCATGTCCATCTGATGAGTACTTGATCGGATAACTTCTCCCACCAATAAATTAAGTACTAATTAAAAATTATAATAAATGAGTAGATTATTAAAAAGAGACTGATATTTATGTAATTGTTGCTACTGCAGCTTGCTTGCGAAGGACTCTCACAAAGGAGATGGCTATAGATTTTGTTCTAGGGATGGATGTGATTTTATGTAGCAAAAGAGAAGTAGTTGCATTTGCTACAATCCATGATAGTGATCCCAATTCAGTTTGCCACTTTCGAAGACTTGGCGAAGATAAGGTGGCAGTTACTGTATCAAAGATTCTTAGCGCACATGTTGAGCTAAAGTATAAATGTGGAGATATGGAAACACTTGAAGATGTTATGCCCTACAATACATCCAAAAAATCATTTATAGCATGGGACAAAGATGAGACTTATGCAACAGACATTATCAAGAATACAAAGTGCACCACCTTGGATTTTACTATAGGGGACATTTTACAAATGAGATCATTTGCAAATAAGACTGTAGCAGAAGGTGAAGTATTGGGATTTCAACAAGTGGAGCAATGGTCATTTGCGCAGATGAGGATTCTAAAAGTCACTGATGATGGTATGGTTGATAACATAACATCCTTATGTGATCCCTACTATGAGGTAGGCAAGAATATTTATGATGGAGCATGCAATTTTTAAACATGAGAAAGAGGCACATGGTTTTCAATGATAAAGACAACGTATACTACAATATCAAAGGACCTAAAAAGCGTGCCCATGTGCTAGGCTCTATCACTCAAAGGGAATTATACAAAAAAAACCAAAAATCTCATCATGACCTTATTCGACATTCCAGACAAAAATATGCATTTTGGAAGGAGCAAGCTATTTCGCATCCTGATGACTACATGTGCCTTATTGTAGATGGCATGGATCAGAATACAACAACATTGCCTCGTTTTGTTGCCACTCCACCTAAATTACACGGAAAGCACTTTCTAAAGACACATCTATGTGGAGTGTTAGTGCATGGAATTAAGTTCTTTGCAGATATATGGATTGATTCCTTGAATCTACATGATAGCAATCAAGTTGTAACATCTATTATGAAGGCAATTCACAATGTACATGCAGAAAAAGGTCGCCTGCCACCGACTTTGAGAATACAAGCTGATAATTGCTGGCGAGAAAATAAGAATGTACTCATGTTTGCATTCTGCTCCATGCTAGTTGCTCATCGAATCTTCAATGAGGTTGAATGTGGATTTTTGTATGTTGGGCATACACATGAGGATATCGATCAGGTTTTTAGCACAGTCTCAAGGGAGCTTAAATGCAAGGATGTGGAGACAATAGATGACTTGGTAAGAAGATGTGGCAGGCAAGTTGGTGGTCGTAAGGAAAGTACAGTATGTGAGAGGCTCGAAAGAATGTATGATTGGAAGAGCTTCATTCTACCTTTCATACAAACGGGTGGTGATGCATTGACAGGTCATACCAATCCACACTACTTTCGTTTTTTTTTTTAAGATGAAAAACCCGTAATGCAATGGCAACAGTATTCTCATGATACAAAATGGGAACCTGAAGAACCTTACAGTCTCTTAACTTCAATTCCCAGCAAGGAAAGGTATCCAGCATGGGCTCCTATACAAGAATTTAATGAGAGGTCTAATTGTGAAATAGATGGATTAAAAGCATTTATTACATACAAAGAGGAAATGCTCTGGAGATATTTTGATTCGAAGCCTACTTGGAGAGAACACACTACCACTGTAATTAACAAGACACGAAATTTAATAAAGGACCTTGAGAGAATGCGAGGCTCAAAGGATGTCAAGGAAGAATGCAATATGTTTTGGCCAAATGTTCATAACGATTTGCGCCCAGCTCCAGTCTTTGAAAATGAATTTGTATCATTACTCCCACGTCCATATTGTGGACCGAAGAAGAGAGAGTTTATGCCACAAGTAGATATAGAGGTCGATTGTTTTGTTGTGGTTCGGCCATCGGATGATGAATATGAGAATGTGAAGTTTTGGGTTGCAAAAGTAGTTGATGTGCAAAGAGATGACCAAGGGAGAGCTACAACATTTACAGCGGTATGGTATGAGCCAAAGGGCAGGAAGGAGAATATGGATAGCAACACATTATATACTAATTGTATAATGAAGGAGTGGGTCCCAAATGATGAAGCGGTCTCTCAAGTTTCGACGGAGACAATCATAGTGTCTTGGCATTCAAGGGAAAAGAAATCAAAGAAGCACATGGGATATGAGGTAGAAGGAAAAATAAAAATACCACAACAAACTATTTTGCATATACACGAATTTTTAAGGATGCTCGCCATGGAGGAAGTAGAAGGAGACAGCGCAAATGAAGAATGTCCATGATTAAAGATTTGTATTGAAGTCCATTGAAGGATTTTATTTGGGTACTAGGCAAGGAGCCAATCCAAGACAATTATAATCAGAGTCATCACCTCCTATGTCAAATGAGAGTCAAAATATGCACTGGATGTCACCCAAGGGTCAAGGCTTGCCAAGACAATAGGGAGTTAATGCAGATGGCACCTGGCAAGGGACTATCACATTGAGCAATAAGACAATGGGGAGTCAATGCACCCAAGGGGCAAGGCTTGGCAAGATAACTTGTGGGAGTTAATGCAGATGGCACCTGTATTTTGCACTGGATGTCACCCAAGGGTCAAGGCTTGGCAAGACAATAGGGAGTTAATGCAGATGGCACCTGGCAAGGGACTATCGCATTGAGCAATAAGACAATGGGGAGTCAATGCACCCAAGGGGCAAGGCTTGGCAAGACAAGCCTAGGTCAAATTATGCAGATGGCACCTGGCAAGGGACTCTCGTGACATTGAGAAATAAGACAATGGGGTGTCAAATTATGCAGATGGCACGAATTGAGGCTCTTTAAGAGCAACAATTTAAATTGTAAACATATGTTCAATCTATATCATTTTGGATATAAAGACTCTAGCTAAGAGCAACGTCTCTCAATGTAATCATATAAAGAAAGCTATAATTGCTATTATACCTCTTTGGTTCAATACAAAACTTGGGTCTTATGGCATCATGTCTTCTTTCTATTTATTAAAAGTTTTGCTAAATTTTGTGCATATTGCCGAGTGACAATGTTATTTTCATGAAATATTTAAGTCTCCTTTCATGGATTTATAAATTTATCACATCAACGAAAGACATCAAGGAAAAATATTAAAAATAATTAAATTAACAAATAACTTAGATATAGCTAGAATTTCTAATATAGGATTATTTCAAATTCTTGCATGTTGGTGCAAAAGTATAGATTGAAAAAACAATATTTTTATGTGAATATGATAGTGCCACAAAGTGAACTTTTGATTTGGGAAGGAAAAACGTCAAGGAAAAATATTAAAAATAATTAAATTAACAAATAACTTAGATATAGCTAGGATTATTTCAAATTCTTACATGTTGGTGCAAAAGTATAGATTGAAAAAACAATATTTTTATGTGAATATGATAGTGCCACAAAGTGAACTTTTGATTTGGGAAGAATATTTTCAGAAAGTAAAATTTTGATTTGGAAAGGATATTTTCATAAAGTAAAGTTTTCATTTAGGAAGGATTTTTGGGCTTCATCCAAAAACAACACAAAAAGTCCAAAATTAATGAATTAGGTGTTTCATGTTTTTATAATGTAGTGTAAAAGTCTTTTGCTGTCTACTATCTTCTGAGTCTCCTCCATCTCTACCCACCTCTATGCATCACTTCCTCTCTCTCCATCTGTGTAAGTGGAGAGCCTTGTCAAATTCTTGCATCTCTCCTTGCTCCTTGGTCAGAAAGATGACTCCATACATGACTGCATATACATGTGTGTGCTAAACATAGTGAAGTTGAACATGCCATGTGTCATCATGGGGGGCTATGAAATGGCTTGGTAGAAGTTGCATCTTGATGTGAAGCTAGTTGGTATAGCTATGAAGGTTGGATCCAATAGGTTATGACATACAAGAGTGCCACCAACCCAAAAGAACTAACAACATTATGTGAGGCATGTTGTAGTAGGACTATAATCTCTATCAAATGATGTGTGGTTGAAGAAGAACGCATAGTCGGTGTGGGAAAGGTGATCCAGGGGCTACATAAATGTTGGGGCTAGAGCTGCAAGTATGACACTCTGCTCTTTGAGACTGTCGATTCCGGCCTCCACATCTGCCCCAAGGATATCCATGGTGGGTGAGGAGATGATAAATTAAGAGTGATGAAAGAAGAATGTGCTTGTAGAAGGACTAGGATAAACGAAAGAAGGGAGTGTGATAATAATATTATTAATTTCTTCAATCACTTTATTTCATAGATTTAAATGTATTCAAAATCTATCATCTCATATGTCTCTCACATTACGGTCTTGCATCTTTTACTTCACTCAATAGACAACTCACCTCACTAAATTTATTCAGTCAGTTTCACTTTATTCGAAGTCTAACTTATTATATACAATAAATATCTCATTATGATGTCTTGCATTATGGTCTTGCATGTGTTACTCCACACAATCTAGTAGTCTAGCATTCTACAACTATCATCTTAGTGACATCTCAGCCTCTCCGAATTCTTTATTCCAAATCTTTCATCTCACATTATGAGTGTGCGCAGTTCTATAAATCCCTCTCTGGTCATTCGTCTTCTACATCTCGCCCGCAGCTTTACAGCCAAATAGTTCTTCCACTTTGCTCGCATTACCTTCCTTGCCTACTCAAGCTTACTTCTTTCATCTTGTCAGCAGCCTTACAATAAAATACTTCTTCCACTTTGCTCTTGTTACTTTCCTCCTCTCATTTCCTTGGATCTTTTTGAAGTCATTGATCTCATCGAGCAAGCCATTAGCACCAGCAAAAAATGGATCGCCAAGAATGAGGGAAAGAGGGAGGAGAGAAAGAGACATCCAACTCCGTTAACCTGGTACGAGAAGGATGAGCTTGCTTATCAAAAGAGCTTAGAGGAGGAGAGAGGAAAAATAAGTAGGCCTACTAGCGAAATAGATAGATTACATTCATATAGGAGAGAGCTAACACACTTTCTACGTGAGATATCTTCGTGTGTGGCTCATTATGGAAGATTTCCACCCCAAGAAGTGCAAGTTATTTGGAATAAACAAAGTGCTATACAAGAGAAAATTTATAATTCCTTACTTCTCTTTTGTAGTTTTAACTACATCAAATGATGAGATGAACTCAGCCCTTGAATGGGTTGAATCTTGGATTTCAAGAGAAAATATTAATGCCTTCTCGTGAGAGCCTTATTGTAACTTTTGTTATTTGTCAACACCTTTATAAATACTGTAAGAGTTTGCTTAATATAGTTGTAACTTTTGAAGGTGTTTGTTAACACCATTATAAATATTAAGAGAGTTTACAATTGCTGAAGCTTATTTTTTGGTGTAACTTATCTGAGGCTTATTGTAACTTTTGGTGTTTGTCAACACCTTTATAAATATTGTGAGAGTTTGCTTAATACTGTAACTTTTGAAGGTGTTTCTTAACACCATTATACATATTAAGAGAGTTTACAACTGCTGAATCTAATTTTTTGCTATAACTTGACTGCGTTAAATTTTATAATTTTAGTTTCATCTCTTGAAAAAATATCCAAAAAATTGCTTGTTTTTATGTTTTCATCTATGCTTTGAAGATTGGGTTTTTTCTTAAATTTTATCCAAAAACTAGTCCAAAAGTATATGTAAAAATGAATTTGTACATTGACAAGTCCAAAATTAATGAAATAAGTGTTTGTTGTGGTTTAGTAGTCCATTGGCATACATCACAACCTTTGACATATTCATAGGCATCTGCCCAAAGTGTTGGCCACCAGTAGCCTACAAGGAGGACTTTTCTTGCTATGGTTTCCCTTTGGAAGTGTCCTCCTATAATGCCTTCATGGAATTCACTCAGGATTGGCATGATCTCATGATGCGGTACACATCTTCTGAAAACTGGTCCTTGCCCATCTTGTATAGTTGTCCAACAATGAGTTGATAGGGTGCGTCTTTTAAAATTAATGTTCTAGCATCTAGTACTTTCATTTTAGGGGGTGGACATCATGCCATTAAGTACCCAATGATATCTCCACACCAATATGAAATAGCATCTATCTTAAATGGTGTGCACTCTTGCAAGTCATCTTCTACTCTAGTGGCTTTTTCTCTCGACTTGACACAAGACATGTGATTGGCAATGTAGTGTTGGGCATCTTTGCATACCACTATTTTGAAGTTGAATTCTTGAAATAAAAGGAGCCATTTGGTTATTCTTCCTATTGTACATGGACGGTTCATAAGATAAAGCAATGCTTGATGGTCGGTGAAGAAAACAAAATCATTTGCCAATAGATAGTGCTGAAATTTCTTAACACGATACACCATTGCCAAGGCTTCTCTTTTTGTGGTGGTATAGTTGATCTCCACATCATTGAGTTGTCATCTCGCAAAGTAGAATGGGTAGTGTGACATGAAGTTGGGGGTGATAAACTTCACACACCTCTTCACTTCCTACTGCTTTTGAGTTGAGTGATAAATATATTTATCACTGGGAAAGGGACATTAAAAAGAAGCTTTTATGCCAAGAGACCACACCATACTTTCCTTTGTTATATGAGAATGAAGATGGTAACATCCAAGTGATGTTGTACTCAAGCATAGGGAAAAGGAAAGGACCAGTAGAGGCCATAATCTCAGTAAGCCGGTCTATGTCAAAGAGAAGAGCGATACATTGTTGAAAGAAGATCATGCGGCTCAACATGACATGAAATGATATATATCAAGGGGTTTGAAGGGGCTGATTGGGCCAGATGGGTAGGTTCTGAGGAAACATTGCACCTTCTTCATAGATACCTTTACAATTAGCTCCAAACACTCTCCAAGCTGTCATCAGACATAGAGGATTATAACTTTTAGTAGAGACATGATATCAAAGATTTAAACACATATAAATATGTGCCTTGAAATGGGCTTCTCTCTGATATAAGTTTCATAAGAAATGTCTCCCTTTTATCATTAATGTCCTTCTTATATTTCTTTTCTTCTCTTAGATCCTCCCGTCTTGTGAGCAAATCTGCCATAGTGGACCTAGTGGTATTTTTAGTGACAAAAGAGACTCAGAGAAATCTTGAAGCTCTGACAACCATTTTGCAAATCTCCCCCTAGGATTAGGCTTGCGAACTAGATATGCTAATACAGACTGAGAGGTAAGGAAGAAAAATGGTTGAGGTAATAAATAGGAGCGAAACTTTTTGACTAAAAACACCGAAGAGAGGGCTTGCTGCTCCATTTCTTCATACCTTGTTTCCACCTTTGTGAGCTATCGGCTGGCATAATAGATGGGCTGCATTCTACCTGCCTCCCCTTTTTGTAGCAATACAGCACCAACTGAATGCAAAAATACACTTGGATTTACATAAAAGTCTTAAGACCAATCAAGGGGCGTCAATATTGAGCCCTTACTCATGGCCTCCTTAAGTTGTTGAAAAGACTTCTGTTGCTTCACAACTCATTGGAAAGAAACTCCTTTTCTTGTCAACAAGTTCATGGGATGCACTATCTCTATGAAATCATCACAAAAGCATTGATAATACTTGCTCTTTCCTAGAATTCTGCGAACACCCGTCACACTATCAGGATTTGGCAATGCCATGATTTTTTCAACCTTATCAAGATCCATTTGGAAGCCTTCTTCAAACATAATATGCCCTAACAAGACTACTTTTTTTTTAGCCAAATGACACTTGCTAGGATTTAGACACCCTTTTGCTTCATCAATCCTAGCTAACGCCATCTTTAACTTCTCCATGTGATCTATATGCCAAGAATAAAATGCAAAAATCATCCAAAAACACCCTTATGAACTTTCCCAAGTAAGGCTTAAGGACTTGACTCATGAACCTTTGAAAGGTAGCTGGTGATTGGTCAACCCAAAAGGCATCACTCTAAAAGCAAAAACTTTGGTGTGACAAATGATGTCTTCTTTTGATCTTCCTCCTGAATGCGAATTTGAAAGTGCCCAAAATACCCATCACATACAGAATACATCTCATGCCCTGCTACTTGGTCTAGTATTGCATCTTGGAATGGCAAAGGAAAATGATCTCTCTTAGTGCATGCATTCAAAGGACGAACATCCACACAAACCTGCCACTTATTTCCTTTCTTTGGTGTGACAACTACAAGAGATATCCATTCTGAATCATCAATAGGAGAGATAAATCCCACCTCAAGTAGTTGCATTACCTCTTTCTTTAGTGCCTTAGCTTGGATCACCCCCAATTGCCTTAAGTGTTGCACAACTGGCTTGCTTTCTGGCTTTAACTCAATCTTGTGCTCCACAAGAGAGATTGATAGAACCTGTGAATTGTGAAGATAGTGGGAGAGAGGGAAGGAGTCTCACTTGCGTCTTTCTCACATACACAATGGGGAAATACACACACAGGTGGAGGCTGAAAACAGTTTTCCTCTTCTTAGTTGTGTAAGCCAAAAGAACTCTAGTACAAACAAATAGAAGAACCCTATATGTGGGTCTCAAACCAAACTCAACTAACTAAGGTGGCAAACTAACTGAGCCACAAACTAGAGTAGATAAGGATAGCTATCATCCAGCTATTATTCGTGGGCGGTGTACCAACCGCATTTGCAGCTAACAAGTCGGTGACATAAATACACAACGGTCACCCTGGCATATCACGAGTGGAGCTCGATATCTCAACACTCCCCCTCGAGCTCAATCCCAATTCTTGCACACCAAGTAGGTCTCTGAACTTGTGCAGCTTCTCTGTGCCCAATGCCTTCGTGAATATGTCAGCGACCTGATCCTCTGTGCTGAAATAAACTAGATCAATAAGACCTAGTAAAACCTTCTCCCACACATAGTGATAATGCACCTCAATGTGCTTTATTCTAGCATGATAGACTGGGTTATTTGCCAAGTGTATACTGCTCATGTTGTCACAATAAATGACAACTGGCCCATCTGTAGACTGATGCATATCATAAAGTAGCTTATGCAGCCAAGCTACCTCACATGCAGCCATTGCTGCACCCCTGTATTTAGCCTCTATGCTTGACAAGGCAACTGTACGCTGTTTCTTGCTGCTCCAGGTGACTGCAGCGCTCCCAAAAGAGAACACATATCCACTGGTAGATCGTCTATTAGAAGTACTACCAGCCCAATCAGCATCAGTGTATCCATGCAACTGTATCTGAACCCCAACCTCATAAAATAGTCCATACTGCAATGTGGACTTTACATACCTGAGTATGCGTCTAGCCACATCCAAATGCGGTTTCCTTGGAGCCTGCATAAACTGACTTACCAATCCAATAGCATAGCTTCAATCTGGCCTTGTAATAGTCATATAAATTAGACTTCCTACTATGCGTCTGTACATAGTAGGGTCTTCCAAAAGCTCACCTGCATCCTTGCTCAGCTTCACATTCTGCTCCAAAGGAACTGAAATAGGGTTATAGCCTATCATCCCATATTTGGACAGCATGTCCAATCCATACTGCCTCTGCAAGAGCTGTATCCTACTTGGTGATCTAATCACCTCAATGCCCAAGAAATAACGCAACTCTCCCAAATCCTTCATCTCAAACTTTTGCTTCAATAGCATTTTCACATGAAGGACATCTTCATCACTATCACCTGTGATGATCAAATCATCAACATAAATGACAAGCAGCATAATACCTTTCTCTGTTTTTCTCACATAGAGTGAGAAATCTACCTTGGAAATCTGAAAGCCAATAGTGACAAGATACTGTCCTATCTTGTCATACCATGCTCTAGGTGCTTGCTTCAAGCCATACAAGGCTTTCTTCATACTGCAAACAAACTCAAGATGAATAGCATGAACATAACCTAGTGGCTGCTCCATAAAGACCTCTTCTTGCAAATCACCATGCAAGAAGGCATTCTTTACATCCATCTAATGTAAAGACCATCCCTTTGATGTAGCCATAGCAATGACTGCTCTTACGGTTGCCATCCTTGCAACCGGACTGAATGTTTCTTCATAATTAATGCCATATGTCTGTGCATACCCCTTGACAACTAATCTTGCCTTGTATCTATTCACAGAACCATCTGCATTGTGCTTGATCTTATAAACCCACTTACAGCCAATTGCATTCTTGTCTTTAGGCAAAGGCACCAATTCCCATGTAGTATTTGCTTCCAAGGCATCCATTTCTTCATCCATGGCTTTCTCCCATTTTTCATTTCCCATGGCTTGCTCAAAAGAAGTGGGTTCTGGTTCTTGTATCACTTTGACCATATAGGCATAGTGAATGGCTGTAAATCCATCATATTTCAGCCTATCCACAGGATACCTAGCTCTAGTAGACCTGTGCAAATAGGCTCACTTCTAGGTGCTCTCAAAACATCCCTGGTCTTCCTTACTCCAGGTGTAACAACAGAAGGAATACCCAGCTCATCATCAATGCTCTGTTCTGAGCCACTGGATTCACCATCCACATAAGAGTGACCTGCATTCAAATCAAACATGGGCTGATCTACCTTCTCTTTTGCTTTTCGTGATACCTACGTACCACTATCTGCATTGCTTTGAGGAGATTCTCCTGATCTCAATTTGCCTATCCATGGCAAAGTATGTGAACCACTGCTAGAGGACACTGTAGGTCCACTGATATTTTGTGATTGCTGCTAGGAATTCTGTGCAGCATTACCATTTTGTGCATCTACATCAATCATCACATTTACTGGTTTATACCAGCTGCTCATCTCATCAAAACAACATCTCTGCTCACTGTAAACTTACGAGTAGAAGGGTTATAGCATCTATACCCTTTCTGCTGCAGAGAATAACCAATAAAGATGCACTTCTTAGCTTTTGGATCCAACTTGGACCTCAACTCATCTGGCACATGAACATAGGCAATGCAACCAAAGATTTTCAAATGAGAAATGTTTGGTTTCCTACCAGTATACATCTCCTCTAGCGTCATGCCATGTATTGCTGAAGTGGGAGTCCTGTTCATTATGTAAACTCCCATAGCAACTGCTTCAGCCCAATAATAATCTGGTAGATCTTTTTCATTTAGCATGGCCCGAGATACCTCTCCAATATGCCTGTTTTTCCTTTCTACAAGTCCATTTTGCTGTGGGGTATGACTGCATGAATATTGATGCTTTATGCCATGCTCTTGCAGGAACCTTGCAAACTCATTTGAGAGGTACTCTCCCCCTCCATCTGACCTTAGGCATTTTATTTGCAGGCCTATTTCTTTTTCAACCATAGCTTTAAAAGCTTTGAAGTGCCCAAAAACTTCACTTTTCTTTTCCATAAAATATAGCCAAACCTTTCTGCTGAAGTCATCAATAAAAGTGACAAAATAGTGACAGCCTCCAATAGATGCAGCTTTAGTAGTCCACACATCAAAGTGAATTAATTCCAATGGCTTTTTACTCTCTTGAACATGCCTAGGAAATGGTTTCCTTGCCTGTTTTCCAAATTGACAGGCTTCACAAACCTTATGCATTTCTGCAACCTTGAATTTAGGCAATCCTACAACAATATTTTGGGCTTGCATTGATTTAAGTCACTGTATATTAACATGACCAATGCGTTTATGCCAGATATCAATATCTGCAACTACATCGAGCCCATGTGCAAACATTGCTGCACTCAATTTAGGCATGTTTGCATCCAACATAAACGTCCTGCCCTTCTTCTTTCAAGTGACCGTTATTTTTCATACCCTCAACAAAGCATCCATGAGGATTAAATCTGACCTGCAAGCCCTGCTTAACCATTTGACCAACAGAAACCAGGTTCTTGGTGATGTTCTGAACATGAAATACATCAAACAGGTATTTCTTTTTCCCATCTTGCATAGATAAAGGAATTTTACCAATCTGCACAATAGGATATGTAGTATCATCACCAGTCTCCACAAATCCTGGTTTTTCCATTTTCCTTGCATCCTGCATCCATTCTGCATGACTTGTCACATGTGGTTTGATGCACCTGAGTCTACATACCACACATCATTTCATTCTTCTGCACTTGTCACAGAATTGGTCATGTGCTGCACCATAAATAGATGCTCATTTCTGTCATCACCCTGTCTACTAGAGGATGCATAATTGCCTTGCTGCAATTTCCATTCATAATGTCATTTTGCTTTTTGTAGCAATCCTTAGCCATATGACCCATTTTACCATAGTAGTAGCATTTAACATTGTTGTTTGCATTTTGGCCTCTCTACCATCCACCATGGCCTCTTTGGCTCCCCCTACCTCTAGAGTTACCACATCCTCCTCCATGGGATTGGTTTTCTTGAGTTTGCTGCATATTCTGATTTCTACCATGGCCTGTAGATTGGCCTCCTCTACCTCTGCCTCTACCTCTTCCAACATTTGAGTAGAAGATAGTTTCTTTTGAAGTTCCTCCTGAAGAAGATGCACCCCCATTTCTCTGCTCTTCAGAAATTAGAAGAGAAAACAACTCTTCAAAATTAGGAAATTTTTCACGGACGGCAATGGATGTCTGGAATTGTGCATAATCCTTTCCTAGACCATTCAAGGTCATAGAAATGAGATCATCATCTTCCACTGGCGACCCAATGGAAGCAAGTGCATCTGCAATTTTCTTCACCTTCATGTGGTAGTCATTGATGCTCATTTTTTCTCTCTGCACATTGTGCAACTCCTGTTTGAGCTGCATTTTCTTAGCTTGCATATTTGTGTTGTACATTTTTGCCAAAGTATCCCATGCCTCCTTTGGCGTACTTGCATCCTGAATATGCACAATCATGGAATCCAAAATACTGATAGACAGCCAGTACATAACTTTTCTGGCTCTCTCATGCCATCCTTTAAATGCCTGCATTTCCTATTGATTGGGAACATTAGGAAGAACTGGTTCTTCTTCATTTCCTATAATGAACTCCCAATGGCCTTTTCCCATAAGGAAATTCGTCATTCTAAACTTCCATGCCTGGAAGTTGTTCTTGTCAAGCTTTTTAGTGACAATTTGTGAAAGAGAATCAGACGCCATTACAGAACACTGCAAAATATTCTGTCACTGCAAAAAACACAACTTTTGCCTCACACGGGCAGATCTGCAAAACTAACGAAAGTGGTATTTGACCACAGAGTCACTTCCTAGTGACGATTTTGCATCAACAGGCAACAAGCATGATTCTGCAACTCCCAATATCTCTGCACATAGGCATACGATACGATTTCTGCGGTAACTTTTCACTGACCAGCAGAGCAGTGGTTGCACAGCAAAAACAGAGCCTTTATCTGAGTGCCTACGAAGAACTTTCGCCTTCAAAACGGGCCTTGAAATGGCCTCAAATCAGAAAAATAAAGTCACCAAGGGCGTCGCCCTTACCTGTAGCATATACTGCCCTATTGCCACACCACAAAGGGCGTCTCAATCTGAGATAGTGCACTCTTGCACTTCTGGCTGTGCTACCTGCAGAGATTTGCTCCCAAACTCGAAAAAGGAAAGCAACACTGGTCCTCTTACCAAGACACCGCGAACTTGGTTTGCTTTCTTGAGCTCCTTACCACGAACAAGGCTCTGATACCATGTGAAGATAGTGGGAGAGAAGAAAGGAGTCTCACTTGCGGCTTTCTCACATACACAATGGGGGAATACACACACAGGTGGAGGCTGAAAACAGTTTTCCTCTTCTTAGTTGTGTAAGCCAAAAGAACTCTAGTACAAAGAAATAGAAGAACCCTATATGTGGGTCTCAAACCAAACTCAACTAACTAAGGTGGCATACTAACTGAGCCACAAACTAGAGTAGATAAGGATAGCTATCATCCAGCTATTATTCGTGGGCAGTGTACCAACCGCATCTACAGAACAAGTCGGTGACATAAATACACAACGGTCACCCTGGCATATCACGAGTGGAGCTCGATATCTCAACATGAATAGCCTATTGTGAAGAGATATGGGAAATCATCTAACATATCCAAGTACTGGAGCTTCTCACTATGTGATAGAGAATCACCAAGAAGCTCTTCATTGCATTAGCATCATTTAGTGTGCTCCACATCCTCCACATGAAGTGTCTCTATAGGATCTTCTTGTACCACCACCTTATTCCCTCCTGACTCATCCCAGCACCAAGACAAAGACCAAACGCCACTCCTTCCACCTCATTCTCTGAACTGGTCTCGTCGGAGCTACACCCTATCTCTTCTTCTCCATCAGTTAACTCAGAGCTCAAATTTTCTGATGTTGCAGACTCCTCCTTGACAACTTACTTTTTGTAACTTCTAATGTAGCACACCTTGTGAAGATAGTGGGAGAGAGGGAAGGAGTCTCACTTGCGGCTTTCTCACATACACAATGGGGGAATACACACACAGGTGGAGGCTGAAAATAGTTTTTCTCTTCTTAGTTGTGAAAAGCCAAAAGAACACTAGTACAAAGAAATAGAAGAACCCTATATATGGGTCTCAAAACAAACTCAACTAACTAAGGTGGCATACTAACTGAGCCACAAACTAGAGTAGATAAGGATAGCTGTCATCCAGCTATTATTCGTGGGTGGTGTTCCAACCGCATCTGCAGCTAACAAGTCGGTGACATAAATGCACAACGGTCACCCTAGCATATCGCGAGTGGATCTCAATATCTCAACACTCCCCCTTGAGCTCAATCCCAATTCTTGCAAACCAAGCAGGTATCTGAACTTGCGCAGCTTCTCTGCACCCAATGCCTTCATGAATATGTCAGCTACCTGATCCTCTGTGCTGACATAAACTAGATCAATAAGACCTAGTAAAACCTTCTCCCGCACATAGTGATAATGCACCTCAATGTGCTTTGTTCTAGCATGATAGACTAGGTTATTTGCCAAGTGTATACTGCTCATGTTGTCACAATAATTGACAACTAGCCCATCTATAGACTGATGCATATCATAAAGTAGCTTATGCAACCAAGCTACCTCACATGCAGCCATTGTTGCACCCCTGTACTCAGCCTCTGTGTTCGACAAGGCAACTGTAGGCTGTTTCTTGCTGCTCCAGGTGACTGCAACACTCCCGAAAGAGAACATATATCCACTGGTAGATCATCTATTAGAAGTACTACCAGCCCAATCAGCATCAGTGTATCCATGCAACTGTATCTGAACCCTAGCCTCATAAAATGGTCCATACACTAACACATTCATGCACGCGTGCAAGACTTGTTACAAGTGGGTACCATGCTTGTCCTGTTTGTGGACCGGCTCTGAATGCAATGTGGACTTCACATACCTGAGTATGCATCTAGCCGCATCCAAATGCGGTTTCCTTGGAGCCTGCATAAACTGACTTACCAATCCAACAGCATAGCTTAAATCTGGCCTGCTAATAGTCATATAAATCAAACTTCCTACTATGCGTCTGTACATAGTAGGGTCTTCCAGAAGCTCACCTGCATCTATGCTCAGCTTCACATTCTGCTCCAAAGGAACTGAAAAAGGCTTACAGCCTGTCATCCCATATTTGGATAGCATGTCCAATCCATACTGCCTCTGCAAGAGCTGTATCCCACTTGGTGACCTAATCACCTCAATGCCCAAGAAATAATGTAGCTCTCCCAAATCCTTCATCTCAAACTTCTGCTTCAATAGCATTTTCACATGAAGGATATCTTCATCACTATCACCTGTGATGATCAAATCATCAACATCAATGACAAGCAGCATAATACCTTTCTCTATTTTTCTCACATAGAGTGAGAAATCTGCCTTGGAAATTTGAAAGCCAATAGTGACAAGATACTGTCCTATCTTGTCAGACCATGCTCTAGGTGCTTGCTTCAAGCCATACAAGGCTTTCTTCAACCTGCAAACAAACTCAGGATGAATAGCATGAACATAACTTGGTGGCTGCTCCATAAAGACCTCTTCTTGCAAATCACCATGCAAGAAGGCATTCTTTACATCCATCTGATGTAAAGACCATCACTTTGATGTAGCCATAGCAATGACTGCTCTTATAGTTGCCATCCTTGCAACCGGACTGAATGTTTCTTCATAATCAATGCCATATGTCTGTGCATACCCCTTGACAACTAATCTTGCCTTGTATCTATTCATGGAACCATCTGCATTGTGCTTGATCTTATAAACCCACTTACAGCCAATTGCATTCTTGTCTTTAGGCAAAGGCACCAATTCCCATGTAGCATTTGCTTCCAAGGCATCCATTTCTTCATCCATGGCTTTCTCCCATTTTTCATTTCCCATGGCTTGCTCAAAAGAAGTGGGTTCTGGTTCCTGTATCACTTTGACCATATAGGCATAGTGAATGGCTGTAAATCCATCATATATCAGCCTATCCATAGGATACCTAGCTCTGGTAGACTTGCGCAAAATAGGCTCACTTCCAGGTGCTCTCAAAACATTCCTGGTCTTCCTTACTCCAGGTGTAACAATAGAAGGAATACCCAACTCCTCATCAATGCTCTGTTCTGAGCCACTGGATTCACCATCCACATAAGAGTGACTTGCATTCACATTAAACATGGGTTCATCTACCTTCTCTTTTGCTTTTCGTGATACCTACGTACCACTATCTGCATTGCTTTGAGGAGAATCTCCTAATCTCAATCTACCTGTCCATGGCAAAGTATGTGAACCACTGCTAGAGGACACTGTAGGTCCACTGATATTTTGTGAATGCTGCTGTGAATTCTGTGCAGCATTACCATTTTGTGCATCTACATCAATCATGACATTTACTGGTTTATACTAGCTACTCATCTCATCAAAAACATCTCTACTCACTGTAAACTTACGAGTAGAAGGGTTATAGCATCTATACCCTTTCTGCTGTAGAGAATAACCAATAAAGATGCACTTCTCAACTTTTGGATCCAACTTGGACCTCAACTCATCTGGCACATGAACATAGGCAATGCAACCAAAAATTTTCAAATGAGAAATGTTTGGTTTCCTACCAGTATACATCTCCTCTGGCGTCATGCCATGTATTGCTGAAGTGGGAGTCCTGTTCATTATGTAAACTGCTGTAGTAACTGCTTCAGCCCAATAATAATCTGGTAGATCTTTTTCATTTAGCATGGCCTGAGATACCTCTCCAATATGCTTGTTTTTCCTTTCTGCAAGTCCATTTTGCTGTGGGGTATGACTGCATGAATATTGCTGCTTTATGCCATGCTCCTGTAGGAACCTTGCAAACTCATTTGAGAGGTACTCTCCCCCTCCATCTAACCTTAGGCATTTTATTTGCAGGCCTATTTCTTTTTCAACCATAGCTTTAAAAGCTTTGAAGTGCCCAAACACTTCACTTTTCTTTTTCATAAAATACACCCAAACATTTTTGCTGAAGTCATCAATAAAAGTGACAAAATAGTGACAGCCCCTAATAGATGCAGCTTTAGTAGTCCACACATCAGAGTGGATTAATTCCAATGGCTTTTTACTCTCTTGAACATGCCTAGGAAATCATTTCCTTGCCTATTTTCCAAATTGACATGCTTCACAAACCTTATGCATTTCTGCAACCTTGAATTTAGGCAATCCTGTAATAATATTTTGGGCTTGCATTGATTTAAGTCGTCGTATATTAACATGACCAATGCGTTTATGCCAGATATCAATATCTACAACTACACCGATCCCATGTGCAAACAGTGCTGCACTCAATTCAGGCATGTCCGCATCCAACGTAAACATCCTACCCTTCTTCATTCCTTTTGCTATCAAGCGACCGTTATTTTTCATATCCTCAACAAAGCATCCATGAGGATTAAATCTGACTTGCAAGCCGTGCTCAACCATTTGACCAACAGAAACCAGGTTCTTGGTGATGTTCGGGACATGAAATACATCAGACAGGTATTTCTTTTTCCCATCCTACATAGACAAAGGAATTTTACCAATTTGCACAATAGGATGTGTAGTATCATCACCAGTCTCCACAAATCCTGGTTTTTCCATTTTCCTTGCATCCTGCATCCATTCTGCATGACCTGTCATGTGGTTTGACACACCTGAGTCAACATACCACACATCATTTCGTTCTTTTGCACTTGTCCCAGAATTGGTCATGTGCTGCACCATAAATAGATGCTCATTTCTGTCATCACCCTGTCTACTAGAAGATCCATAATTGCCTTGTTGCAATTTTCCATTCATAATGTCATTCTACTTTTTGTAGCAGTCCTTAGCCATATGACCCATTTTACCACAGTAGTAGCATTCAACATTGTTGTTTGCATTTTGGCCTCTCTGCCATCCACCACGGCCTCTTTGGCTCCCCCTGCCTCGAGAGTTACCACGTCCTCCTCCATAGGACTGGTTTTCTTGAGTTTGCTGCATATTCTGATTTCTACCATGGCTTGCAGATCAGCCTCCTCTACCTCTGCCTCTACCTCTTCCAGCATTTGAGTAGAAGACAGTTTCTTTTGAAGTTCCTCCTAAAGAATATGCACCCCCATTTCTGTGCTCTTCGGAAATTAGAAGAGTAAACAACTCTTCAAAATAAGGAAATTTTTCACGGATGTCCGGAACTGTGCATAATCCTTTCCTAGACCATTTAAGGTCACAGAAACGAGATCATCATCTTCCACTAGCGACCCAATGGAAGCAAGTGCATCTGCAATTTTCTTCACCTTCATGTGGTAGTCATTGATGCTGATATTTTCTCTCTGCACATTGTGCAACTCCTGTTTGAGCTACATTTTCCTGGCTTGCGTATTTGTGCTGTACATTTTTGCCAAAGTATCCCATGCCTCCTTTGGCGTACTTGCATCCTGAATATGCAGAATCATAAAATCTGAAATACTGATAGACAGCCAGTACATAACTTTTCTGGCTCTCTCATGCCATCCTTTAAATGCATGCATTTCCTGTTGATTGGGAACATTAGGAAGAACTGGTTCTTCTTCATTTCCTGTAATGAACTCCCAATAGCCTTTTCCCATAAGGAAATTCGTCATTCTAAACTTCCATGCCTGGAAGTTGTTCTTGTCAAGCTTTTCAGTGACAATCTATGAAAGAGAATCAGACACCATTATAGAACACTGTAAAATATTTTGTCACTGCAAAAAAACACGGCTTTTGCCTCACACGGGCAGATCTGCAAAACTGACAAAAGTGGTATTTGACCACACAGTCACTTCCTAGTGACAATTTTGCATCAACAGGCAACAAGTATGATTCTGCAACTCCCAATATCTCTGCACACAGGCATATGATGCAATTTCTATGGCAACTTTTCACCGACCAGCAAAGTAGTGGCCGCACAACAAAAATAGGGCCTTTATCTGAGTGCCTGCAAAGAACTTCCGCCTTTAAAATGGGCGCCGAAATGGCCTCGAATCGAAAAAATAAAGTCACCGAGGGCTTTGCTCTTGTCTCGCAGCATATACTACCCTCTTGCCATACTACGAAGGGCGTCTCAATCTGAGACAGTGCACTCTTGCACTTCTGGCTATGCTACCTGCAGAGATTTGCTCCCAAACTCGAGAAAGGAAAGCAACACTGGTCCTCTTACCAGGACACCGCGAACTTGGTTTTCTTTCTTGAGCTCCTTACCATGAACAAGGCTCTGATAGCATGTGAAGATAGTGGGAGAGAGGGAAGGAGTCTCACTTGCAGCTTTGTCACATACACAATGGGGGAATACACACACAGATGGAGGCTGAAAACAATTTTCCTCTTCTTAGTTGTGAAAAGCCAAAAGAACTCTAGTACAAAGAAATAGAAGAACCCTATATGTGGGTCTCAAACCAAACTCAACTAACTAAGGTGGCATACTAACTGAGCCACAAACTAGAGTAGATAAGGATAGTTGTCATCCAGCTATTATTCGTGGGTGGTGTACCAACCGCATCTGCAGCTAACAAGTCGGTGACATAAACGCACAGCGGTCACCCTGGCATATCGTGAGTGGAGCTCGATATCTCAACACACATTCTTATCATTTCCCTTCAAAATTAATTCTTTGGTATCCCACTTTTGAACAGCCTTCACCTTGCATAGCCAAGGCATTCCCAAAATCAATGGATAGGCACGTGCATCTGGCTTGGTAGGGATCACTTGAAAAGTAGTCGGCACAGATATTCCACATACATCCACTTCTAGATTCTTCACAACTCCCAAGGTCTTTACCCTAGTGTTGTCAGCCAATTTGATGCACTAAGGACAGGTAGTATTAGAGTATTTTAAATCAACATCTATCATGGTCTTCTCACTCATGACATTAATCGATCCACCTCCATCAATGTAAACGTTAGAAATCACTTGACCATCAATGATCACATCAACCATAGGTACATCATCACGAACATCTATATCTACCTTTTGAACAACAAGAATGGCACTTTTCTTCTTTTTTTTCTTTGACACTCTTGTGCTTGCTAGCTTTCCCCATTCTTTCCGTAGTTTTGGAGACAAAGCAAGTAATTGACCAAAGGTAATATGAGCTTCCTTTTCTTTAAGGTCAGACAACAAGTCATAGCCTCCAATGCGTTGTCCTAAAGGAAAGTCTGGCTAGCTAATTCTCCTTCTAGATGCCTTCTTTTTCTTACTACGACACTCTTGTTCCTAATGTTTCTCATCTACTTCTTCCTTGCTTTCTTCTTCTTCTTTTGCTTTACCACCCCCCCATTTAGCCATCATTACCTCTCTTTACTCATCCCCTGAAGAAGCTTCTAACAAGGATACTTGTTTTTCTTCTTTCTTTCTCAATTTAGGACACTCAAGGCAATAGTGACCTTTTTCATTACATTCATAGCAAGTGACCCCACTCTTATCTCGAGGCCTATCCTCACTCTTGGGTGCTCTAGGTTGTCGTGCATTAACCAAATTCAATTTCAAATCAGCAAAATCTGCCATCGATTGGGAGATATTATGATCTAACTCAGAGGACTTTGGTACGTGAGGAGTGCCCATTACCTCCACCTTAGAAGTTGAAGGTGTTGAAGACACAAAAGAGGATTTGATCTGTAGAGAAGCTTCTTTCTTGGTCGCAATGTGAAGTGCCTCCACATATGTTGTTGGATATTTACTCATTACTTTTGAGTGAAGACGAGGCTCCAAAGCCATCACAAATTTGCTCATCTTTAAGAGCTCCATCCTTGAAAGACTTTGAGGGGCTGATGATGTAGCTGCCACAGCTTGCAAAGCTGCCCTTTCATAGTTTGTCCATACATTTTCATATCGGATTTCCAATGCAAAGACCATCTCACCCTCTCCTTGATAGAACCAGTCCAACTGCAACATCAAGGCATTTGGTGACTCCACTGTCCCAAAACTCTTCTTCATTGTAGCCACAACTTGGTCCCAGTCCTCCTTAGTAGAGTCCGGCAAGGCCTCATGCCAACTCTTATTTTGGCACTCATCTCTCGCTTGAGAGTTATGTGTTATAGTCTAAGTTTAGAGATGTTTCCAAGCACTTAGTCTAGCACTCAAGTGTCCCTTGATAGTTGTGTGTTGTAGTCTAAGTTATATATCATGCGACGTTGTCTTAGACACTTAGTCTGGCACTCAACTGTCCCTGGATAGTTGTGTGTTGTAGCCTAAGTTAGAAATCATGCGATGTGCTTTTAGACACTTAGTTTGGCACTCAACAGTCCCTTGATAGCTATGTGTTGTAGTTGAAGCCTAGTGTTAGATGGTGAATTCCACGATTAGGTTATACCTAGGTCATTTTTTGTGTTTTGATTTTCTATAGTATGTTACATGATTTGAGCTTGAGTTGAGAGGTGATACCATAGTAATTTCTTAGACTGCTTGCATTGTTAATTACACTGCTTGCATTTCTTAGATTGCTTGCATTGATTTTCTTATTGCACCTGGCACTAAATTCTTTTTTGAATTCTGTGTTGTAGCTTATTGCATATGAGATGGCTTACACAGGTGAGAAGAGGAAGTGTCAGCAACCTGATCTCACAAAGACTCAGAGGAAGGTGCTGAAAAATGAGAATGTACACTTCTTAATGAATGTTGTTCAGGACATCATTGAGATAGCTTTCCAAAATGGTGAAAGCGATGTACAAAATTTGGTGAGGACAATGGTAGAGTGTGGAGGGAGGACCTCGTGTGATCGATTTCCAGATGTTTTCACAGTAGAGTCTATAGAACAGTATTTGTACCACTTAGCGATGGAGGGTCAATGATGCCTCCATCGCTAAGTGGTACAAATACTGTTCTATAGATCGAGACATAAACTCATGTGACACAAAGTGGGAGGGTCCTGGTGTAGATGCCATGGTCATGTACATCAAGAATGCATGGCATGGTTACAAAGGCAAAGGAGTTGCCTTGACCTCCCTTCCATCAATGCACCCACATCCCCAAGCATAGCCGTAACCACAAGCATCAATGCACCCATGCCCCCGGTTAGATGTTGTGTTACATCCACCACAACCACAAGCACCAATGCACTCATGTCCCTAGTCATATGGTGCATTCCACCCAACGTAGCTGCAAGCACCATTGCAACCATGCCACGTGTATGCACCAGTGCATCGACCACAACATGTCTTTCCCTGTATCCCTTTTTTCCAAGATCTTTCATACCCAAAAATTCCTCCTCCTTTTTCACATCTCCCACCACATGCACGATCACATTTCACCACATCTTTTGTGCCTCCTACCGCACATGCAGACCACTTTCCATCTCTCGCATTTTCACTTGCACCACAAATGCACAATCCATATGCACAAGCAGATACATTCCCATCTCCTTCATTCTCACCTGCACAAGCACCATGCACATCACATGGCTTGTGTGATCATGTGGTAGTGCCAAGACCCATGCAGCCCATACTGCTTTAGCGACAAGACATCCAATTCACGCCTAGTGTAGCTGTGGGCATAGGCATGAAAGGAACAGTCAACATGTGCAATATTCTTGTCGCTCCCTTTGAAAGGGACAATATTTACACATGTAAGGCGCCGAGGGTTTCTGTGCTCATTGATGCATTGAAGGCCAGAGCATTGGAAGAAGCCACATGCTTGGGCGATGCCGTACATCCGAGCATCATCCAAGCAATAGGTCTAGTCCATGATGATAACCTAATGATACTATTTCCATTTTGGAATGGAAATAATTTGGAAAGATGGCTAGCCTACCTCGGACATGACAAAAAGCAACCACCTCCAGTGTTTCACAGAGATGATGCAAAAATGCCTGCTAGAGCTCCACAGGTCCTCAACATGTATTTGATATTTTAAGAGCACTAGTTTGCACTATTCATTACATGCACCAACACAATGTCCTGCATAATGATTTGCATGCACAAAACATTATGCTACACTTCTCGGAGTCATCCGAGGAGGTGTATCTGGGCATTTGTGATTGGGAAATGATGACCTAGCACTAGAAAGCACTATCCCGCATTACTTAGTGATAGCCCCAACACTGTGCAAAGCTCCATTGCTAGGTTTCATCATGTTGCTCCAGAGTGCCTCTGCACCAATCCCCCACCTTTCAATGTTGCACAAGATATGTATGCAATGTCTCATCACATCCTGAAAATCTTGGACATTTGTGCACCATCGCCAAGTATAAGACTCGCAAAAGCTCTAATAGAGCATCTATGATGACTTGCGGTTCAGGGAAAGTCAACCAAACCGAATAGATGTCCAAGTACCGCAGATTTTTGTGGGATTTTTGACATTGCTCCAAGATTTGGTATACAGCTCAGTCCAAACTAAGGACTTAGACTAGCCAATGACTGAGTCTTTCTTGGACGAGATGTAACATGACTGACTGATCATGGAACTTTTAACATTTTTAGTTTTATATATCATCCAAGTTTGGATCCACTCCATTTTTCAAGTTTGTATATTTATGGTGACATGATAAATGATTCGATAAGTAACCTTTAAATATTGTTTGTATAAGTAAATGATGTGATAAAAATGATGATCCAATTGTCAAATATGATAAATGATGCAATAATTAATGTTTAAATATTATTTGTATAAGTGAATGTTGCGATAAAAATGATGGTCCAATTTTTAAATATGATAAATGATGTGACAATAAATATTTATAAATATTGTTTGTATAGGTTTAATATTATTTAATTGTTCAATATTATTTAAATATTTAATATTATTTGTGGTTACAAATTAATTTTATCTTGTTGTCATTTTTTAGGCTAAGTATGAGCATGGAGGGAGAGAACTTAGAGAACATTCTCCCACAGGATCCTGCCCAACCAGAGCAACCTCCAATCCAAGAGGGCCCACAAGGTGCTTTTGTGCCTCAAGAGGCTGATTTAGCAGATTAGCTAAATGATGCCAAGGCTTAGGCTATCTTACAAGTGCAAAGAGAGATGCTGTGCAGAGAGGGGCTAGGTATTTTTGCTATTGGTCCAATGGATGACGATACCATGCAAGGCAACCTATTCTCTCTTCGACAAGTACAGAGACTATGCCCATCAGAGTTCGTAAGAAACACCTTGTTTCTTTGTTCAGGAAGTGTTAGGAATAAATATGCATATCCCAAGTTGTCAGACTTGCGGCACAAAGCCCTAGCCCACATCCTTCTCCAATGATCCATAGAGGTGGAAGGAAGCATCCCCAATAACCAGCAAATACCTATGTATTTCATCCCAGCAGGTGTATGTCCATGATGTCTTGCATCGACACGTGGATTGGAATGACAAGCATTACTTGTCAAGAATAGGAAAGGGACATCCTGCAGAGTGCAAGTGAGCAAGGACAGAGAACAGAGAGCCCATATCTCAGAGACCTCGTGTGCTAACTTCCCAGGCACATAGTGATCTTGTTGACTTGGCCACATCTGCCATATCTCTCCATCAACAAGGTGTTACTGCTATTGAGGAGTTACAAGATCGCATTGCATCACAAGCCAAAGAGATCGAGGACCTGCAAGCATGCATACAAACATTGGAGTCTGAGCTTGCACGGTATAGACAATCATTTGGAGATTCGGATGCAGCTGAGGATATCAATATTTTTTATTTTGAGGACCTCACTAATATAGATTTGTAGGGTGTAGGACCAAGCACTTAGGGAAAGGTAGATGTGGATCCTACTGCATAATTATGTACATTGTAAACTTCATATATAACTTTATATTACTCTTCTTCTGTATTGATGGTTCAAGTGATATAAGTGAGTTGAGTGATTCAAGTGGACTAAGTAATATAAGTAACTTAAGTGATTTAAGTGGACTAAGTGGACTAAGTAATAAAAGTAATTTAAGTGGACTAAGTGATTTAAGTGATCTAAGTGGGCTAAGTGGTATAAGTAATTTAAGTGACTTAAGTGATTTAAGTGGACTAAATGATTTAAGTGAATTAAGTGGTATAAGTGATTTAAGTGGACTAAGTGATTTAAGTAGTATAAGTGATCTAAGTGGACTAGGTGGTTTAAGTGACTTAAGTGATTAAAGTGATCTAAGTGAACGAAGTGGTATAATTAATTTAAGTGATTTTCTATGGATCAGGTGGACTTGTAAAGTTAATGCAAAAATATTAAAATATATTGACATGAATTAGTGCAGATAATAGCTAGATCAACCCTTGAGACTTGAAAATATAAACTTCGATTGCACATATTCAATTATTCTTTCCAACTTTTTGATGTTCCCTTCAATGTTGCCTTGAAAGTATTTGCAAGTCACAAGGTTGTCTCTAACTATTATGTATACCAAAATCATCCACAATCTCAATAATTACAACACATTGCTTATAGCCCACAAGGTTCTACCTTTCAAGTACAAAAGGAGACGAGATGGATACGAGCATATGAGCTCTCCCATCGCTTGACATATTCTCCCATCCAGCCCCTTGCATACAACATTATATCCAATATAATAAGAGCTTCATCCACTGCTTCTATCACTTATCATATTCTTCTATCACTCTATATTGCATTCTGTAAGAAAATAATACAACGTCTGTGCTCAACAGATAAAAGGATCTCGTATGCAAGAGAGAAAAGTAGATAGTATGGAGAATAAAAAGTTTGATTATTGTAAAACCGATACAATAGATGGCGCTGCCTCCCATAGCCATGCGCTCCTATGTGAGAAGCTTTGATAGCATGCTGGAAACAGTAGAGGACGGAGGCTGGATGCTAAGGAATCAGGGTTGCTGTAGCCAGTAATGATTATGGGCTTCATGGACTTGCTCTTATATAGCCACCAGTTGTAGTTGGTTAGACCCAATTGGGAGACCGACCCAGTCTGGCCAAAACGGCCGATTGGAGGTCGGTCTTGAAATAGGCCACCAACCACACGTTAGAACCGTGGCGCAAAATAGAGCAATTGACCTACGGTTGCCATTCCATGCCCAGAGCCATCCGAGATCATCTGGGGCTCCAAATGGGCCCCACAACTCGAGATTGGGCTGCCTCAGGAAACGCTCCATCTACCCTCAGTGCGGTCAGTCATGGGATGCCTTCCCACACTTGCATGTAGCCTAGTTCGTAGTGTGCCAACTCTATCTGAAGCCCTCTAGTCATCAGGCCACACATGGCCCCCATCTAGTGTCCAAACAAGGACCTACTGGATAACTGAGCTACTCAAATGCCTTCTCCTCATATGGGGGGCTTACAAGTAGAGTTAGCTGGTTCTCGCATAGTTACATGAGAGTGGAGCATTGATATCTAACACCCCCCTCAATCTCCACCCACAAGTGAACTTTTTCGGCCCAATGCAAAGTCAATGAAGATGCCTCTCCAGCAAGTCTCTTCTAAGAGCCTTCGTGAAGATGTCCGTAGCATTCTCTGTGGTCGGATAGTACACCAAGTCAACCTCTCCATCCATGATGAGCTCGCGTACAAAGTGATATTGAATCTCAATGTGTTTTGTGTGAGCATGGAACATAGGGTTCTTTGCAATTGCCATGCAAATCTGATTATCACATGATAACTGCGTAGGCTTGTTCTGCATTGCACCCATGTCCCCTAAAATCCTCCTCAACCACACTACCTCACAAGAAGCAAAACATGCTGATTTGTACTTAGCCTTAGTAGAAGAAAGAGCAACCATAGGTTGCTTCTTGCTGACCCATGACATAGCTCCAGATCCAAGTGAGAAACAATAACCTGTCACCGATCTCCTGCTGTCCACATCTCTTGCCCAATCCAAGTCACAGAATCCGGTCAAGGTGTTGCCCTTGGTATAGGTGATGCCATAATCAAGTGTGCCTTTGATGTATTTCAGCACCTGCATCCCTGCCCTCCAATGGTTCTCTCGGGGCTTATTGGAAAACCTACTTAGTATACCACTCGCAAAACTGATGTTCAGCCACATGTTGAACAAGTAAATCAAACTTCCCACAAGCCTTCTATACTTCGCTTTGTCCACCAGTGGTGATGAATCCTCGTTTAAGAGCTTCACGTCAACCTCCATAGGGGTACCAACTATCTTGCACTCAACCATGCCAAATGCCTTTAGTATCTCTCCAGCGTACTTGAGCTGTGAAATGAAGATCTGTTTTGGCTCTTGCCAAACTTCAATCCCCAAACAGAAATGCATTAGTCTGAGGTCTCTGTCATTCCAAACTCTCTTCCAAGCAATTGCTTTGTCTGTGAGATCTTCTCTTCATGGTTCCTTGTTATGACAGGGTCGTCCACATAAAGGATCATGATCATACACCTGCCTCCTTCTCTGTAGATATACAAATTTGCATCAGATGGGCTCCTCTTGAACCTGTTTTATAGAAAGTAGGCATCAATCCACTACTACCACGCTCATGGGGCCTGTTTCAGCGTGTAAAGTGCCTTCTTCAATTTATAGACTTTACCTTCTGAATCGGGGATCACAAAACCTAGTGGTTGTTCCACGTATACCTCCTCCTTGAGATCTCCATTCAGAAAGGCAGATTTTACATCCATCTGAACGACGGGCCAACTTTTGTGTGCTACTGGTTAGGCGAGCTGTGGGAGTAAAAGTATCCTGATAATCAAAACCATATACCTGTGTGAATCCTTTTGCCACGAATCAAGCCTTGTACTTATCCAACGTGCCATCGACTTGTACTTGGTCTCGTACACCCTCTTGGTGCCAATTACCTTGTGTTTTGGTGGTCGATCCACAAGGTCCCAAGTGTTGTTCTTCATTATGGAGACATACTTCGATTGCATAGCCTCCATCCCCACCTATCATCACCCTGTGCCTCTTCAGGACACTTGGGTTCTTCAGCACGGATCACCTCTGTCATCAAAGCATAGTTGACCAAGTGTTCCTGCACCCTTCTTTGCTCCTCTAATCTCTTGGACCGGTAGTGTTTGGATGGTTCCTCATTGGCTGGATTCGGTCTCGGAACTGGCTTCACATCCACCCCAGTAGCAATATCCCAAAGCTCGTATGCGCTTGTCTTCATCTTGAACTTCCAGAGTGGATAGTTAGTGCCGTCCAACTTCTCGCTTTTGCCGAATGGTGGGATTCGCAGTCTTGCGGGCTGGGCCATCTCTCACAATCTACTCGCAAACAGAAACACACTACCAAATCTTCTTGCTAGAGCCCAAGCTCTAATACCATGTAAGAAAATAATACAATGTTTGTGCTCAACAGATAATAGGATCTCGTATGCAAGAGAGAAAAGCAGATAGTATGGAAAATAAAAAAATTGATTACTGTAAAACTGATACAATAGATAGTGCTACCTCCTAGCCCTGTGCTCTTGTGTGAGAAGCTTCGATGGGATGTTGAAAATAGTAGAGGACGGAGGTTGGATGCTAAGGAATTAGGGTTGCTGTAGCCAGTGATGATTATGGACTTCATGGCTTGCTCTTATATAGCCACCACTTATAGTCGGTTAGATCCAATTGGGAGACCGACCCAGTCCACCCAAAACGGCCGACTAGAGGTTGGGCCATCGACCCAAAATAGGTCGGTCCCAAAATAGGCCATCGACCACACGTTAAAACCATCGCACAGGATAGAGCAACTGACCTATGGTTGGTAGCAAGTTGGTCCTTTAATATTCTGCATTCCCTTGTAAGCTCACACCAATGCTGAAGGCACGTACTGCCAAAGATTATTTCATGTCTTCAAGCTTGTCTTTGCAATCGTGGAGCTCTTCTTCTTTGTGCAATAGAGTGAGTTGACCTTGTGCCACTACCTCTGTCTGTTGAACATGTGCAGATGTCAAGGAGTTATAGTAGGTCTATAGGATTGCCATTGCTTGAACTGCTACTGTCAACTGTGTTTGACTTTGGTGGAGGTTGCAGGTCACATCCCTCACTGCCTTCTCTTGAGCTTGGAGAGCTTGGTTCATGTGCACTTCTTCAACCTCCTTCTCATCTATTTGTGCCCTAAGTGCCTTGACCTCTATGGTGATTGCCTAGAATTGGTCTTTGATTTTTGTTGCAGTCTATCTATCCAATTCTCTTGCATATTCTTCCTTGGCCAAGCTAGTGAATAGTTTTGACATTTGGATCATTTGGCTAGCTTGATGCTGGATAATGACATGATGAGATCTAGTGATACTGCTGATACAAGTGGTGCCCATGTAGCCATCTTGATGATTCTGTAGTACTTGGGGGAGGTTGTTCTAATGGTATTTCCATCCCTTGTGTACAATACTCATACTATTGATCTAGTACTAGCTCCCCTTGTGGCTCATTGACTGGCATGGCATCGATGGGCAGTTTTAGTAATGATGTAACTTCAGGCTTTGGTGCCGATCTTTCCTCAGGTTCTTGTGCCGATCTTGCCTATGGCTCTGGTAGCTGTTGTTGTTGGAGATATATCGGTTGTAGTTGTGCATCGAGCTATAGCATCTTGTGGGGAAATTCCTCAATCCTGAACTCAAGAATAGGTATTTCTTCTAAGACATCTGCACTTATCAATGTGATAGTAGGAGAAGTTATTGACGGCTCCCATACTGGTGAGAAGGGTATGTCCAACTCCTCAATTGGTTTTGGGAGCAGAGATGTTGTTTTTTATGAGATGAGCAGCTGGTATAAACCAATAAATGTGATTGATGATGTAGATGCACAAAATGGTAATGCTGCATAGAATTCACAGCAGCAATCATAAAATATTAGTGGACTTGCAATGTCCTCTAGTAGTGGTTCACATACTTTGCCATGGATAGGCAGATTGAGATTAGGAGAATCTCCTCAAAGCAATGCAGATAGTGGTATGCAGGTATCACGAAAAGCAAAAGAGAAGGTAGATCAGCCCATGTTTGATGTGAATGCAGGTCACTCTTATGTGGATGGTGAATCTAGTGGCTCAGAATAGAGCATTGATGATGAGTTGGGTATTTCTTCTATTGTTACACCTGGAGTAAGGAAGACCAGGGATGTTTTGAGAGCACCTAGAAGTGGGCCTATTTTGCGCAGGTCTACCAAAGCTAGGTATCCTATGGATAGGCTGAAATATGATGGATTTACAGCCATTCACTATGCCTATATGGTCAAAGTGATACAGGAACCAGAACCCACTTATTTTGAGCACGCCATGGGAAATGAAAAATGGGAGAAAGCCATGGATGAAGAAATGGATGCCTTGGAAGCAAATGCTACATGGGAATTGGTGCCTTTGCCTAAAGACAAGAATGCAATTGGCTGTAAGTGGGTTTATAAAGTGAAGCACAATGCAGATGGTTCTATGAACAGATACAAGGCAAGATTAGTTGTCAAGAGGTATGCACAGACATATGGCATTGATTATGAAGAAACATTCAGTTCGGTTGCAAGGATGGCAACTGTAAGAGTAGTCATTGCTATGGCTGCATCAAAGGGATGGTCTTTACATCAAATGGATGTAAAGAATGCCTTCTTGCATGGTGATTTGCAAGAAGAGGTCTTTATGGAGCAGCCACCAGGTCATGTTCATGATGTTCATGCTGAGTTTGTTTGCAGGTTGAAGAAAGCCTTATATGGCTTGAAGCAAGCACCTAGAGCATGGTCTGAAAAGATAGGACAGTATCTTGTCACTATTGGCTTTTAGATTTCCAAGGCAGATTTCTCACTTTATGTGAGAAAAACAGAGACAGGTATTATGCTGCTTGTCATTTATGTTGATGATTTGATCATCACAGGTGATGGTGATGAAGACGTCCTTCATGTGAAAATGCTATTGAAGCAGAAGTTTGAGATGAAGGATTTAGGAGAGCTGCATTATTTCTTGGGCATTGAGGTGATTAGATCACCAAGTGGGATACAGCTCTTGCAGAGGTAGTATGGATTGGACATGCTATCCAAATATGGGATGATAGGCTGTAAGCCTATTTCAGTTCCTTTGGAGCAGAATGTGAAGCTGAGTGCAGATGCAGGTGAGCTTTTGGAAGACCCTACTATGTACAGGCGCATAGGTCATCCTCTGACATGGCTCCTGTATGACCCACTGCCCAACCATCCGCTGTGTGCCCTCAGGCAAAGTCGGATCAAATGGGCCAGCCTCATCTCCTGGATGAGATGGGCCAGTCTCATCCTGACCCGCTGCCATCTCTACCTCCCTTGCCTCTATGTATGCGTGCCTCAGCTCCCAAAGTCATGCATCTGCGAATACTCGTGTCTCAAATCTAGCGCGAGTAATCATCTCTACATGTAGAAGACACTGGCTCCACCCAAGCTGCTACTCCACCCACTGCTGCAATGATATATGAAGCTCTGCCTCTCACTCAATATGACATGCCTCCTCTACTCGTGCCTCATCAACTGGCATGAAATCACCATATGAGAAGCATTGTGGAACACACGCTGCAACCACTAAAGTATCAGCACCCTCCTGGTGCAGCAAAGCTCTCTGTGCCTCCTCCCTATAGTGCTCTATCAAGACCATGCGGGCAAATGGATCGATGGCCTAACAATGACCAGGATATAGATCATCCATGCCTAGTCCTCTATATGTGGCCACATCAATGTCAGCAAAGCATATAGGGCACACTGATTGTGTCACCATGGGGCGGATCATGTAATGGAGATGTGGGATGTGGCCGCACCCTCCCCAAACCACCCTACGGTGTTAAAATCCTTGTGGCAAAGGATGCAAGTGGTGGTAGGAAGCCTGGCTACATCTATGGGTGTCCTAGTCGACACATCTACAGGAGGAGCGGGGTACAGGGCCACACTGGGGTCGATCCTATGGTGAGATGGATCACAACTAATATGTCTCAACTGCAAAATATAGTGCTCTGCTCAATGGTAGGCTATGCGTGTCCGAATCCTCTGCTCCTCCAAATCTGCCTCCAACTGTCATACACAAGACTCCATATCCTATCACAATAGATGTGCTTGCCAAGCAAACATGTCGCGTACATGGTGAGAATGAACTAAAAAACTTCAGTTCAAAACATGCAACAAAAAAATAAACTAAAATAATCAAAATAACTAACCTTGACCCTAGACTCAGCCAACAATGCCTCCAACTCTGCAATCCGTGCATCTCGAGTCTCCAACTCATGCTGAGGTGGTGTAGATATGGGAGGTGTTGTAGATGTGGGAGGCTCCATAGATGTGGGAGGTGGAATCGAAAGTGATCTCGATAGGGCAGAGACCATGTCATGCAAGGATGAGGCCACTGAATGAACATCCCCCCTAATTCATCCTCCAACAACTCGCAATGCTGGTGCAGGGATAGTGTGCAGCTCTGGTGCCTCGCGTCGACGTCGAGAACACCTGCAGTCTGACACTCCCGCTCCTGATCTTAGACAGGTACTAAGGTAGTCTACCCGATGACCAAGCACAAACTTGGTGTATAGCTGCATGGCAAATGACCTGGCTATTTGACAGTTGTGAGGCAATCAACCACCATTCGCAGTGAGATATCTCGGATAAATGTGTGCTGCTATGACGGGGAGCCTACAACGTAAGATATAAAAGGGCTGCCCTGATCATGGTTGCATCGCCTCAGTGTGACCATCCCAAAACATATCCTCTAAGGCCTGCCTGTGAGGTGACTCACGCTCAAACAACTGTCGAATGGCTCTCCAATCCAAGCCATGACCACCGAGCCTATGCCTGAAAGGTATCCAAAACGTCCTCAACTGTTTCTAATCGACCTAGAGCATCAATGGCTAAATCTAGACTTGCAACCAAGTGAGGGGGTGCCCTAGCATCCTGTAGTGCCCTCATCTCAGCTCTCAAAATCGCTATTTGCATATGAACAGTGGTGCCAGAACCTACGCGCTGGCTGGCGCATGCACAAAAAAACACATGGAAATCAATATTCTATTTGGGTAATGAAAATTAATATTCTATTCAATGGGACTTAATAATCTATTTGCATAATGAAAACTTTTAGCTAGCCAATTTTGATTGAAATTTTGCAAAAGCTCATAACAAGGTTTCATGAAATCACATAAGTCTTTGTATTTGTCTATGTAACTATATCCATACATAGATCTACAACCTTCCCTAGTTCCCTATTTCTATAGTTTCACGTGCCACCTAAAGGAATTGCTAGCCACATGATCTACCCTCTCCTTGCATCAACCTTTCGCACCATATGATTTGAAAATGATGTGTACATGAATGTGTTGTTCAAATCATCCTATTTGTTTGATTGATTACACTTAGTCCCGTACTCCTTGATGAGGTAGGATGTCGTTGGGATTTAGATGTTATTGAAAAAGGGATTTAGATGTACATCCTTGGTCTTATTTCATTTTCAAAGGAATTTCAAACTTTGTGTTAAAGATGCTACACTTCCCTAATTTAAAAAATAATATAAAAACTACTTTAATGTCTTTTTTTAAATAAACGAAATAGATGATTTAAAAAATATATATATATATACGTTTTAACATTTAAATAAAAACTTCACTAACTTGAAAAATAATATAAAAGTTACTTCAAACTCTTATTTTCTTTTTTTTTATAGATGATTTCTAAAAACTAAACTTAAACGTTTTTATATTTAATTCAAAACTTCTCTAATTTAAAAGCTAACATAAAAACTACTTTAATCTCTTTTTTTTTTAATAGATGATTTTAAAAGACAAAATACATACGTTTTTTACATTTAAAACTTCACTAACTTAAATAATATAAAAGCTACCTTAAACTCTTATTTTCTTTATGATTTTTTAAAATAAAATTTAAACATTTTTTATTTAAATAAAAAAAGCACTAATTTAAAAAATAACATAAAAACTACTTTAATCTCTTTTTTTTTAAATAGATTCAATTTTGAAAAACAAAATATATACTTTTTTTACATTTAAATAAAAACTTCACTAACTTAAAAGCTACCTTAAACTCTTATTTTCTTTTTTCCTTAAACATTTTTTCTTAAAGATGAGTTTTAAAAATAAAATTTAAATGTTTTTTATTTAAATAAAAAAAGCTAACATAAGAACTACTTTAATCTCTTTTTTTTTAAATAGATGATTTTAAAAAACAGAATATATACATTTTTACATTTAAATAAAAACTTCACTAACTTAAATAATATTAAAGCTACCTTAAACTCTTATTTTCTTTTTTTCTTACAGATGATTTTTAAAAATAAAATTTAAATGTTTTTTTAGTTAAATAAAAAAAGCTAACATAAAAACTACTTTAATCTCTTTTTTTTTTAATAGATGATTTTAAAAAACAAAATATATATGTTTTTAACATTTAAATAAAAACTTCACTAACTTAAATAATATAAAAGCTACCTTAAACTCTTATTTTCTTTTTTTCTTAAAGATGGTTTTTTAAAATAAAATTTAAACATTTTTTTGTTTAAATAAAAAAAGCTAACATAAAAACTACTTTAATCTCTTTTTTTTAAAATAGATGGTTTTAAAAAACAAAATATATACGTTTTTTACATTTAAATAAAAACTTCACTAACGTAAATAATATAAAAGCTACCTTCAAATCTTATTTTCTTTTTTTCTTAAAGATGATTTTTAAAAATAAAATTTAAACATTTTTTTATTTAAATAGAAAAGCACTAATTTGAAAAATAACATAAAAACTACTTTAATCTCTTTTTTTTAATAGATGATTTTAAAAAACTAAATATATACATTTTCATATTTTAAATAAAAACTTACGTAATTAAAAAAAGTTTAAAACGCATTGAAAATTTTGAAATATTTTATAGTTAAATTAGATATTCTTATAAACTAAAATTTAAATAAATTTTTGCAAAAAAAAAGCTACATTAAAAAAGCCTTCCGTGAAATCTCCCGCTCAGTCCATCTCCGTCGCTCGGTCGGTCCTTGTCCGTTGCTCCCACAATTCTATCGATTTTGATGAGGAGGAGCTCGATCGAGGTATGAAGAATGAGGGGGTCCCTCTCTTTATATTAGGGTTTCAATACCACGATCGAGGTATTGGGATGCCATGTACCTCGATCGTGGTATTGGACATGCAACATACATCATCGCTCCAGCATACCACTTGCGATGCATATACCTCGATCGTGGTATTTCACATGCCACATACACACCACTCCATCATACCTCGATCGAGGTAAACACCTATTTCATTAATTTTGGACTTTTTGTGTTGTTTTAGGATGAAGCCCAAAAATCCTTCCCAAATGAAAACTTTACTTTGTGAAAATATCCTTCCTAAATCAAAATTTTACTTTCTAAAAATATTCTTCCCAAATCAAAAGTTCACTTTGTGGCACTATCATATTCACATAAAAATATTGTTTTTTCAATCTATACTTTTGCACCAACATGCAAGAATTTGAAATAATCCTATATTAGAAATTCTAGCTATATCTAAGTTATTTGTTAATTTAATTATTTTTAATATTTTTCCTTGACGTTTTTCCTTCCCAAATCAAAAGTTCACTTTGTGGCACTATCATATTCACATAAAAATATTGTTTTTTCAATCTATACTTTTGCACCAACATGCAAGAATTTGAAATAATCCTATATTAGAAATTCTAGCTATATCTAAGTTATTTGTTAGTTTAATTATTTTTAATATTTTTCCTTGACGTTTTTCGTTGACGTGATAAATTTATAAATCCATGAAAGGAGACTTAAATATTTCATGAAAATAACATTGTCACTCGGCAATATGCACAAAATTTTTAAAACTTTTAATAAATAGAAAGAAGACATGATGCCATAAGACCCAAGTTTTGTATTGAACCAAAGAGGTATAATAGCAATTATAGCTATTATTATATGATTACATTGAGAGACGTTGCTCTCAGCTAGAGTCTTTATATCCAAAATGATATAGATTGAACATATGTTTACAATTTAAATTGTTGCTCTTAAAGAGCCTCAATTCGTGCCATCTGCATAATTTGACTCCCCATTGTCTTATTGCTCAATGTCATGACAGTCCCTTGCCAGGTGCCATCTGCATAATTTGACTCCCACTTGTCTTGCCAAGCCTTGCACCTTGGGTGCATTGACTCCCCATTGTCTTATTGCTCAATGCGATAGTCCCTTGCCAGGTGCCATCTGCATTAACTCCCTATTGTCTTGCCAAGCCTTGACCCTTGGGTGACATCCAGTGCAAAATACAGGTGCCATCTGCATTAACTCCCACAAGTTATCTTGCCAAGCCTTGCCCCTTGGGTGCATTGACTCCCCATTGTCTTATTGCTCAATGTGATAGTCCCTTGCCAGGTGCCATCTGCATTAACTCCCTATTGTCTTGGCAAGCCTTGACCCTTGGATGACATCCAGTGCATATTTTGACTCTCATTTGACATAGGAGGTGATGACTCTGATTATAATTGTCTTGGATTGGCTCCTTGCCTAGTGCCCAAATAAAATCCTTCAATGGACTTCAATACAAAGCTTTAATCATGGACATTCTTCATTTGCACTGTCTCCTTCTACTTCCTCCATGGCGAGCATCCTTAAAAATTCGTGTATATGCAAAATAGTTTGCTGTGGTATTTTTATTTTTCCTTCTACCTCATATCCCATGCGCTTCTTTGATTTCTTTGCCCTTGAATGCCAAGACACTATGATTGTCTCAGTCGAAACTTGAGAGACCGCTTCATCATTTGGGACCCACTCCTTCATTATACAATTAGTATATAATGTGTTGTTATCCATATTCTCCTTCCTGCCCTTTGGCTCATACCATACCGTTGTAAATGTTGTAGCTCTCCCTTGGTCATCTCTTTGCACATCAACTACTTTTGCAACCCAAAACTTCACATTCTCATATTCATCATCCAATGGCCGAACGACAACAAAACAATCGACCTCTATATCTACTTGTGGCATAAACTCTCTCTTCTTCGGTCCACAATCTCTCCACAATATGGGCGTGGGAGTAATGATACAAATTTATTTTCAAAGACTGGAGCTGGGCGCAAATTGTTATAAACATTTGGCCAAAACATATTGCATTCTTCCTTGACATCCTTTGAGCCTTGCATTCTCTCAAGGTCCTTTATTAAATTTCGTGTCTTGTTAATTACAGTGGTAGTGTGTTCTCTCCAAGTAGGCTTCGAATCAGGATATCTCCGGAGCATTTCCTCTTTGTATGTAATAAATGCTTTTAATCCTTCTATTTCACAATTAGACCTCTCATTAAATTCTTGTATAGGAGCCCATGTTGGATACCTTTCCTTACTGGGAATTGAAGTTAAGAGACTGTAAGGTTCTTCAGGTTCCCATTTTGTATCATGAGAATACTGTTGCCATTGCATTACGGGTTTTTCATCTTTTTAAAAAAAACGAAAGTAGTGTGGATTGGTATGACCTGTCAATGCATCACCACCCGTTTATATGAAAGGTAGAATGAAGCTCTTCCAATCATACATTCTTTCGAGCCTCTCACATACTGTACTTTCCTTACAACCACCAACTTGCCTGCCACATCTTCTTACCAAGTCATCTATCGTCTCCACATCCTTGCATTTAAGCTCCCTTGAGACTGTGCTAAAAACCTGATCGATATCCTCATGTGTATGCCCAACATACAAAAATCCACATTCGACCTCATTGAAGATTCGATGAGCAACTAGCATGGAGCAGAATGCAAACATGAGTACATTCTTATTTTCTCGCCAGCAATTATCAGCTTGTATTCTCAAAGTCGGTGATAGGCGACCTTTTTCTGCATGTACATTGCGAATTGCCTTCATAATAGATGTTACAACTTGATTGCTATCATGTAGATGCAAGGAATCAATCCATATATCTGCAAAGAACTTAATTCCATGCACTAACACTCCACATAGATGTGTCTTTAGAAAGTGCTTTCCTTGTAATTTAGGTGGAGTGGCAACAAAACGAGGCAATGTTGTTGTATTCTGATCCATGCCATCTACAATAAGGCACATGTAGTCATCAGGATGCGAAATAGCTTGCTCCTTCCAAAATGCATATTTTTGTCTGGAATGTCGAATAAGGTCATGATGAGATTTTCAGTTTTTTTTGTATAATTCCCTTTGATTTGGACATGTTGCACTCTCAATCGCTCGCTTTAAATCATCACAGACATTGCACTTTGACATTTTTTGCCTCCTTGGGACTTTAACATATCCAAAGTTCTTCTTCCAAAGAGTATACAAAGTATGAGAAGAAGCTACGGCATCCCCTCTTTGTCTTTGCTTTTCTGCAATAGAGTCAAATACTTCGAGCTTTGTCAAGCCCATTGGAAGGTTCATTTCAGTGATCGCGTCACTGTTAGGGAGTTTGGTAGATATATGGGGTTGAGGTAAAGCATTTTCATGTATGAAGTCTTGCAAAATTGATGCTGCCCTAACAGTTAAGATTCTTGATTTGGACCTTCCTCTATTACCATGAATGCTAAATTTGTTGCTGCCCTTTGCCTTGGTGACTCACTATCATGGATTGTAGCAAATGCAACTACTTCTCTTTTGCTACGTAAAATCACATCCATCCCTGGAACAAAATCTATAGCTATCTCCTTTGTGAGAGTCCTTCGCAAGCAAGCTGCAGTAGCAACAATTACATAAATATTAGTCTCTTTTTAATAATCTACTCATTTATTATAATTTTTAATTAGTACTTAATTTATTGGTGGGAGAAGTTATCCGATCAAGTACTCATCAAATGGACATGCCAAGTTATCCTTTGCATGGTCGATCGAGCATTAAATACTATTTTTGCTCTAGTGTCATGCAAATCCGTAAAAAAACATGAGCCTACTAGGTATGTTATCCAATCAAGCACTAATGGGATGCATGTGCCACTTTGCATGTAAGTCAATTCCACCTAGTTGAGGGTGTGTGCAAAGTATTGTGCCCATCGGATATGCTTTGCATTGTCGATCAAGCATAAAACACCATTTTTGCCTTAGTGTCATGCACAACCATGAAAAAACACGGTCCTAAGTGTGTTAATCAAACAAGTACTTCTTGGATGGGGGCTCCACTTTTCATTCAAGTTTGTTTCAACTAGGTTGAGATGCATGCAAAGTATTGTTACCATTGGATATGCTTTGCATGGTCGATCACACATTATACACCATTTTTTCCCTAGTGATATGCACATCCGCAAAAAAACACACCCTTAGGTGTGTTATCTGACCAAGTACTTATCGGATGGGTTTGCCTCTTTGAGAACATTTCAATACCACCTAGGTTGAGGTGTACGAAAAGTGTTGTGCCCATCGGATATGCTTTGCATGGTCGATCGAGAATTAAATACTATTTTTGCTCGTGTCATGCACATCCGTAAAAAAAACACGCTGCTAGGTGTGTTATCCGATCAAATACTTATGCGATGGGAATGCCACTTTGCATGTAAGTCAATTCAACCTGGTTGAAGGTGTGTGCAAAGTATTGTGCACATCAGATATGCTTTGCATTTTCGATCAAGCATAAAACGCCGTTTTTGCCTTAGTGTCATGCACAACCATGAAAAAACACGGTTCCAGGTGTGTTATTCAAACTAGTACTTATCGGATGGGGGCTCCAATTTTCACGCAAGTCCGTTTCAACTAGGTTGAGGTGTGTGCAAAGTATTGTCACCATCGGATATGATTTGCATGGTCGATCACGCATTATACACCGTTTTTTCCCTAGTGGTATGCACATCTGCAAAAAAACACGCCCTTAGGTATGTTATCTAACCAAGTACTTATCGGATGGGTGTGCCTCTTTAATAAAATTTCAATACAACCTAGGTTGAGGTATAGGAAAAGTATTATGCCCATCGGATATGCTTTGCATGGTCGATCGAGCATTAAATACCATTTTTGCCTTAGTGTCATGCACATCCGTAAAAAAACACGTTGCTAGGTGTGTTATCCGATCAAGCACTTATGCGATGGGAATGCCACTTTGCATGTAAGTCAATTCTACCTAGTTGAAGGTGTGTGCAAAGTATCGTGCCCATCGGATATGCTTTGCATTGTCGATCAAGCATAAAATACTGTTTTTGCCTTAGTTACATGCACAACCATGAAAAAACACGGTCCTAAGTGTGTTAATTAAACAAGTACTTATCGAATGGGGGCTCCACTTTGCACACAAGTCTGTTTCAACTAGATTGAGGTGCGCGCAAAGTATTGTCACCATTGGATATGCTTTGCATGGTCGATCAAGCATAAAACACCATTTTTGCCTTAGTGTCATGCACAACCATGAAAAAACATGGTCCTAGGTGTGTTATTCAAACTAGTACTTATCGAATGGGGGCTCCAGTTTGCACGCAAGTCCGTTTCAACTAGGTTGAGATGAGTGCAAAGCATTGTCACCATCGGATATGCTTTGCATGGTCGATCACACATTATACACCATTTTTTCCCTAGTGATATGCACATCCGCAAGAAAACACGCCCTTAGGTATGTTATCTGACCAAGTACTTATGGGATGGGTGTGCCTCTTTGACAAAATTTTAATACCACATAGGTTGAGGTATAGGAAAAGTATTATGCCCATCGGATATGCTTTGCATGGTCGATCGAGCATTAAATACCATTTTTGCCTTAGTGTCATGCACATCCATAAAAAAACACGCTGCTAAATGTGTTATCCAATCAAGTACTTATACGATGGGAATGGCACTTTGCATGTAAGTCAATTCCACCTGGTTGAAGGTGTGTGCAAAGTATTGTGCCCATCGGATATGCTTTGCATTGTCGATCAAGCATAGAACACCGTTTTTGCCTTTGTGTCATGCACAACCATATAAAAACACAGCCGTAGCTGTGTTATTCAAATAAGTACTTATCCGATGGGGGCTCCACTTTGCACGCAAGTCCATTTCAACTACATTGAGGTGCGTGCAAAGTATTTTCACCATCGGATATGCCTTGCATGGTCGATCACGCATTATACACCATTTTTTCCCTAGTGATATGGACATCCGCAAAAAACACGCCATTAGGTGTGTTATCTGACCAAGTACTTATCGCATGGGTGTGCCTCATTGAGAACATCTCAGTACCACCTAGGTTGACACGTACAAAGAGTTTTGTGCCCATTGTATATGCTTTGCATGGTCAATCACGCATTATACACCGTTTTTTCCCTAGTGGTATGCACATGAGCAAAAAAACACGCCCTTAGGTATGTTATTTGACCAAGTGCTTATCGGATGGGTGTGCCTCTTTGAGAACATTTCAATACCACCTAGTTTGAGGTGTAGGGAAAGTATTGTGACCATCACATATGCTTTGCATGGTCGATCGAGCATTAAATACTAGTTTTGCTCTAGTGTCATGCACATCCGTAAAAAAACACGCTGCTAGGTGTGTTATCTGATCAAGCACTTATGCGATGGGCATGCCACTTTGCATGTAAGTCAATTCCACCTATTTGAAGGTGTGTGCAAAGTATTGTGCCCATCGGATATGCTTTGCATTGTCGATCAAGCGTAACACACCGTTTTTGCCTTAGTGTCATGCACAACCATATAAAAACACGGCCATAGGTGTGTTATTCAAATAAGTACTTATCAGATGGGGGCTCCACTTTGCATGCAAGTCTATTTCAACTACGTTTAGGTGCATGCAAAGTATTGTCACCATCGGATATTATTTGCATGGTCGATCATGCATTATACACCATTTTTTCCCTATGATATGCACATTCGCAAAAAAACACGCCATTAGGTGTGTTATCTGACCAAGTACTTATCGGATTGGTGTGCCTCATTGAGAACATTTCAATACCACCTAGGTTAAGGCGTACGAAAAGTTTTGTGCCCATTGGATATCCTTTGCATGGTCGATCGAGCATTAAATACTATTTTTGCTCTAGTGTCATGCACATCCGTAAAAAAAACGCTGCTAGGTATGTTATCCGATCAAGCACTTATGGGATGGGCGTGCCACTTTGCATGTAAGTCTATTCCACCTAGTTTAAGGTGTGTGCAAAGTATTGTGCCCATAGTATATGTTTTGCATTGTCGATCAAGCATAAAACACCGTTTTTGCCTTAGTGTCATGCACAACCATGAAAAAACACGGTCCTAGGTGTGTTATTCAAACTAGTACTCATTGGATGGGGGCTCCAATTTGCACGCAAGTCTGATTCAACGAGGTTGAGGTGTTTGCAAAGTATTGTCACCATCAGATATGATTTGCATGGTCGATCACGCATTATACACCGTTTTTTCCCTAGTGGTATGCACATTCGCAAAAAAACACGCCCTTAGGTACGTTATCTGACCAAGTACTTATCGGATGTGTGTGCCTCTTTGACAACATTTAAACTCCACCTAGGTTGAGGTATAGGAAAAGTATTATGCCCATCGGATATGCTTTGCATGGTCGATCGAGCATTAAATACCATTTTTGCCTTAGTGCCATGCACATCCGTAAAAAAACATGCTGCTAGGTGTGTTATCCGATCAAGCGCTTATGCGATGGGAATGCCACTTTTCATGTAAGTCAATTCCACCTAGTTGAAGGTGTTTGCAAAGTATTATGCCCATCGGATATGCTTTGCATGGTCGATCGAGCATTAAATACCATTTTTGCCTTAGTGCCATGCACATCCGTAAAAAAACACGCTGCTAGGTGTGTTATCTGATCAAGCACTTATGCGATGGGCGTGCCACTTTGCATGTAAGTCAATTCCACCTAGTTTAAGGTGTGTGCAAAGTATTGTGCCCATCGGATATGCTTTTCATTGTCGATCAAGCATAACACACCTTTTTTGCCTTAGTGTCATGCACAACCATATAAAAACACGGCCATAGGTGTGTTATTCAAATAAGTACTTATCAGATGGGGGCTCGACTTTGCACGCAAGTCTGTTTCAACTACATTGAGGTGCGTGCAAAGTATTGTCACCATCGGATATGATTTTCATGGTCGATCACGCATTATACTCCATTTTTTCCCTAATGATATGCACATCCGCAAAAAAACACGCCATTAGGTGTGTTGTCTGACCAAGTACTTATTGGATGGGTGTGCCTCATTGAGAACATTTCAATATCACCTAGGTTGAGGCATATGGAAAGTTTTGTGCCCATCGGGTATTCTTTGCACGGTCGATCGAGCATTAAATACTATTTTTGCTCTAGTGTCATGCACATCCGTTAAAAAACACGCTGCTAGGTATGTTATCCGATCAAGCACTTATGGGATGGGCATGCCACTTTGCATGTAAGTTGATTCCACCTAGTTGAAGGTGTGTGCAAAGTATTGTGCCCATCGGATATGCTTTGCATTGTCGATCAAGCATAAAACACCGTTTTTGCCTTAGCATCATGCACAACCATGAAAAAACACGGTCCTAGGTGTGTTATTCAAACTAGTACTTATTGGATGGGGGCTCCAGTTTGCATGCAAGTCCGTTTCAACTAGGTTGAGGTGTGTCCAAAGTATTATCACCATCGGATATGATTTGCATGGTCGATCACGCATTATACACCGTTTTTTCCCTAATGGTATGCACATCCGCAAAAAAACACGTCCTTAGGTATGTTATCTGACCAAGTACTTATCGGATGGGTGTGCCTCTTTGACAACATTTTAATACCACCTAGGTTGAGGTATAGGAAAAGTATTATCCCATCGGATATGCTTTGCATGGTCGATCGAGCATTAAATACCATTTTTGCCTTAGTGCCATGCACATCCGTAAAAAAACACACTGCTAGGAGTGTTATCCGATCAAGCACTTATGCGATGGGAATGCCACTTTGCATGTAAGTCAATTCCACCTAGTTAAAGGTGTGTGCAAAGTATCGTGCCCATCGGATATGCTTTGCATGGTCGATCGAGCATTAAATACCATTTTTGCCTTAGTGCCACGCACATCCGTAAAAAAACACGCTGCTAGGTGTGTTATCTGATCAAGCACTTATGTGATGGGCGTGCCACTTTGCATGTAAGTCAATTCCACCTAGTTGAAGGTGTGTGCAAAGTATTGTGCCCATCGGATATGCTTTGCATTGTCGATCAAGCATAACACACCGTTTTTGCCTTTGTGTCATGCACAACCATATAAAAACACGGCCATAGGTGTGTTATTCAAATAAGTACTTATCAGATGGGAGCTCCACTTTGCACGCAAGTCTGTTTCAACTACATTGAGGTGCGTGCAAAGTATTGTCACCATTGGATATGATTTGCATGGTCGATCACGCATTATATACCATTTTTTCCCTAATGATATGCACATCCGCAAAAAAACACACCATTAGGTGTGTTATCTGACCAAGTACTTATCGGATGGGTGTGCCTCATTGAGAACATCTCAATACCACCTAGGTTGACATGTACGAAAAGTGTTGTGCCCATCGGATATGCTTTGCATGGTCAATCACGCATTATACACCGTTTTTTCCCTAGTGGTATGCACATGAGCAAAAAAACACGCCCTCAGGTATGTGATCTGACCAAGTGCTTATCGGATGGGTGTGCCTCTTTGAGAACATTTCAATACCACCTAGGTTGAGGTGTACGAAAAGTATTGTGCCCATCGGAAATGCTTTGCATGGTCGATCGAGCATTAAATACTATTTTTGCTCTAGTGTCATGCACATCCCTAAAAAAACACGCTGCTAGGTGTGTTATCTGATCAAGCATCTGATCAAGCACACTGAGCAAAAAAACACGCCCTTAGGTATGTTATCTAACCAAGTGCTTATCAGATGGGTGTGCCTCTTTGAGAACATTTCAATACCACCTAGGTTGAGGTGTACGAAAAGTATTGTGCCCATCGGATATGCTTTGCATGGTCGATCGAGCATTAAATACTATTTTTGCTCTATTGTCATGCACATCCATAAAAAAACACGCTGCTAGGTGTATTATCTGATCAAGCACTTATGCGATGGGCGTGCCACTTTGCATGTAAGTCAATTCCACCTAGTTGAAGGTGTGTGCAAAGTATTGTGCCCATCGCATATTCTTTGCATTGTCGATCAAGCATAACACACCGTTTTTGCCTTAGTGTCATGCACAACCATATAAAAACATGGCCATAGGTGTGTTATTCAAATAAGTACTTATCAGATGGGGGCTCCACTTTGCATGCGATTCTGTTTCAACTATGTTTAGGTGCATGCAAAGTATTGTCACCATCGGGTATGATTTGCATGGTCGATCACGCATTATACACCATTTTTTTCCTAATGATATGCACATCCGCAAAAAAACACACCATTAGGTGTGTTATCTGACCAAGTACTTATCGGATGGGTGTGCCTCATTGAGAACATTTCAATACCACCTAGGTTGAGGCATACAAAAAGTTTTGTGCCCATCGGATATCCTTTGCATGGTCGATCGAGCATTAAATACTATTTTTGCTCTAGTGTCATGCACATCCGTAAAAAAACACGCTGCTAGGTATGTTATCCGATCAAGCACTTATGGGATGGGCGTGCGACTTTGCATGTAAGTCGATTCCACCTAGTTGAAGGTGTGTGCAAAGTATTGTGCCCATTGGATATGCTTTGCATTGTCGATCAAGCATAAAACTCCGTTTTTGCCTTAGTGTCATGCACAACCATGAAAAAACACGGTCCTAGGTGTGTTATTCAAACTAGTACTTATCGGATGGGGGCTCGAGTTTGCACGCAAGTCCGTTTCAACTAGGTTGAGGTGTGTGCAAAGTATTGTCACCATCCTATATGATTTGCGTGGTCAATCACGCATTATACACCGTTTTTTCCCTAGTGGTATGCACATCCGCAAAAAAACATGCCTTTAGGTATGTTATCTGACCAAGTACTTATCAGATGGGTGTGCCTCTTTGACAACATTTTAATACCACCTAGGTTGAGGTATAGAAAAAGTATTATGCCCATCGGATATGCTTTGCATGGTCGATCGAGCATTAAATACCATTATTGCCTTAATGCCATGCACATCCGTAAAAAAACACGCTGCTAGGTGTGTTATCCGATCAAGCACTTATGCGATGGGAATGGCACTTTGCATGTAAGTCAAATCCATCTAGTTGAAGGTGTGTGCAAAGTATCGTGCCCATTGGATATGCTTTGCATGGTCGATCGAGCATCAAATACCATTTTTGCCTTAGTGCCATGCACATCCGTAAAAAAACACGCTGCTAGGTGTGTTATCTGATCAAGCACTTATGCGATGGGCGTGCCACTTTGCATGTAAGTCAATTCCACCTAGTTGAAGGTGTGTGCAAAGTATTGTGCCCATCCGATATGCTTTGCATTGTCGATCAAGCATAACACACCGTTTTTGCCTTAGTGTCATGCACAACCATGAAAAAACACGGTCCTAGGTGTGTTATTCAAACTAGTACTTATCGGATGGGGGCTCTAGTTTGTACGAAAGTCTGTTTCAACTAGGTTGAGGTGTGTGCAAATTATTGTCACCATCGGATATGATTTGCATGGTCGATCACGCATTATACACCGTTTTTTCCTTAATGATATGCACATCCGCAAAAAAACACACCATGAGGTGTGTTATCTGACCAAGTACTTATCGGATTGGTGTGCCTCATTGAGAACATTTCAATACCACCTAGTTTGAGGCATACGAAAAGTTTTACACCCATAGGATATCCTTTGCATGGTCGATCGAGCATTAAATACTATTTTTGCTCTAGTGTCATGCACATCCGTAAAAAACACGCTGCTAGGTATGTTATGCGATCAAGCACTTATGGGATGGGCGTGCCACTTTGCATGTAAGTTGATTCCACCTAGTTGAAGCTGTGTGCAAAGTATTGTGCCCATCGGATATGCTTTGCATTGTCGATCAAGCATAAAACACCGTTTTTGCCTTAGTGTCATGCACAACCATGAAAAAACACGGTCCGAGGTGTGTTATTCAAACTAGTACTTATCGGATGGGGGCTCCAATTTGCACGCAAGTCCGTTTCAACTACCTTGAGGTGCGTGCAAAGTATTATCACCATCGGATATGATTTTCATGGTCAATCACGCATTATACACCGTTTTTTCCCTAGTGGTATGCACATCCGCAAAAAAACACGCCCTTAGGTATGTTATCTGACCAAGTAATTATCGGATGGGTGTGCCTCTTTGACAACATTTTAATACCACCTAGGTTGAGGTATAGGAAAAGTATTATGCCCATCGGATATGCTTTGCATGGTCGATCGAGCATTAAATACCATTTTGGCCTTAGTGCCATGCACATCCGTAAAAAAACACGATACTAGGTGTGTTATCCGATCAAGCACTTATGCGATGGGAATGCCACTTTGCATGTAAGTCAATTCCACCTAGTTGAAGGTGTGTGCAAAGTATCGTGCCCATTGGATATGCTTTGCATGGTCGATCGAGCATTAAATACCATTTTTGCCTTAGTGCCATGCACATCCGTAAAAAAAACACGCTGCTAGGTGTGTTATCTGATCAAGCACTTATGCGATGGGTGTGCCACTTTGCATGTAAGTCAATTCCATCTAGTTGAAGGTGTGTGCAAAGTATTGTGCCCATCGGATATGCTTTGCATTGTCGATCAAGCATAACACACCGTTTTTGCCTTAGTGTCATGCACAACCATATAAAAACATGGCCATAGGTGTGTTATTCAAATAAGTACTTATCAGATGGGGGCTCCACTTTGCACGCAAGTCCGTTTCAACTACGTTGAGGTTCGTGCAAAGTATTGTCACCATTGGATATGATTTGCAAAGGGGGTAGGGGGGAAAAAGGGGTAGGGGAGGAAGGGGGTTAGGGAGGGGAGGGGGTGTGGAGAGTTAAGGGGTTGGGACGGGGCCGGGGGAAAGGGGGTGGGATGAGGATGGGAGAGGGGGAAGGGGAGGGGGGGAGCAGGAGGGGCGGGGTTGACGGGGGGAGGGGTTTTGGCAACGGAGGGAGCGAGGGAGGGGAGGGGAGGGGAGGGGAGGGCGGGGGGTCGAGGGAGGGAGGAGTTTTGGCGGCGGAGGGAGGGGAGGGAAGGGGAAGGGGGGGAGGGAAAGGGGGGAGGGCGGGGTTCGAGGGATGGAGGAAGGGAGGGAGGGGAGAGGAAGGAGAGAGAGGAGAGAGAGAGGGAGAGGAGAGGAGGGAGCAGAAGGAGAGAGAGGGGAGAGGAGGATTTGACTTACTATCACGAGCAAGAGCGACAAATAAGATTTGACTTACGAGAAGAATGAAAAGGACTTACGAGAAGAAAGTATCGAGAAGATGTAAGAAAATAGTATGCAGCGGAAGATAACAACAAAACGCAAGTACACGATGGAAAGCTGGAGAGAATACAAAAATTCTGATATACCAAATTGCTGATACAACTGATGGTTGGCTGTCCACCCGTGCGCTCTACAGATAGAGCTTCGATGGTGATCTAGACAGATGCTGGACGGAGGACTATGAGCGTGAAGAACTGGTGATCTGATGATAGGGGGTGGCCACTTATATAGTGTAAGTGGTTGACGGTCGGCCCTGTAATAGGCAGTCGGCCTAATAGACAGTCGGCCTGGAAGACCACCGACCCTTCAGAAAACATGCCGTCGGACAGACCCTGCCGCTGGGGGCTTTGCCCCCAGACCCCCACCGGGGGCCTGCGCCCCCCCGAACCCCCTGCTATCGGGGGGGCTATCGCCCCCCCGAACCCCCCCTTTGTGCAGACAGGTATCTACTCTTGGCTCCTAAGCCGTCTCATAACCATCTGGTCTACTCTAAGACCCCTTCCAGTGTCTAAACTGGGGATCCCTCCCAATATCTGATACCCATCATGGCTTCTCCTCATATGGGGCCTTACAACATTGGGTACACAGAATATTGGTGGGTTACATGAGAGGTGGACATTTGAGCTAACTCTAACACCCCCCCTCAATGTTCACCCGAAGATGAACTATGTGATCGGACCAATGCCGAGTCGATGTAGATGCCGCAACAATAAATCACTCCCAAGAGCCTTCGTGAAGATGTCTGCGCAATTATCCTCTGTGGGACAATACTCCAGCTCTATGACTCCATCCTCGATGAGCTCTCGTACGTAGTGATACTGGATCTCTATGTGCTTTGTACGAGCATGGAACACAGGATTCTTTGCAATGGCCATGCAACTCTGATTGTCGCATTTCAGAACCGTCGCATCTTCGATTGGAACTCCTATGTCTTGCAGGATCCTCCTTAGCCAAACTGCTTCACAAGCAGCAATGCATGCTGCCTTGTACTCAGCTTCCGTCGAAGATAGTGCCACTGTTGGTTGCTTCTTGCTAATCCAAGAGAACACTCCTGAACCAAGTGAGAAACAATATCCAGAAACTGACTTTCTAGAATCACAATCTCCCGCCCAATCTGAGTCACAGTAACCCGCCAAGGTCTTCCCTGCTCTATAGGTAATGCCATACTCTAGTGTACCTTTCACGTACTTTAGCACACGCATCCCTGCTTTCCAATGGTTCTCTCGAGGTTGATTTGAGAACCTACTAAGTACACCAACTGCAAAGCTGATATCAGGTCTAGTGTTGCACAGAAAAATGAGACTCCCCACAAGTTTCCTATACTCCTTGATGTCGACAAGTGGTGATGCATCCTCCACTGAGAGCTTACCATTCACCTCCATGGGAGAGACCACGTCCTTACACTCGGTCATACCGAATGCCTTCAAGATCTCGCGAGCATATCTCTGCTGAGAGATGAAAATCCTGCCAGGTTTTTGCCAAACCTCAATGCCGAGGCAAAAGTGCATGAGCCCCAAATCTGTCATCTCAAACTCGGAACTCAACGACTCCCTCAACTGTTGCAGCATCTTCTCATGATCTCCTGTGATGATCAAGTCATCCACGTAAAGGACTATTACCACATACTTGCCATCCTGCTTACAAACATACAGGTTAGCATCAGAAGCACTTTTTGAGAAACCAATAGATATGAGAAAGCTATCAATCCGTTGGTACCATGCCCTTGGGGCCTGTTTCAGCCCGTACAATGCCTTCTTTAGTTTGCAAACCTTGTTCTCTGAATTGGGCACCTCAAATCCTGGTGGCTGGAACACATATACCTCCTCCTTGAGATGTCCATTCAAGAACGCAGATTTCACGTCCATTTGAAACACCGGCCACTGCTTATGAGCAGCCAAGGCAAGTACCACCCGAATAGTTGTCATCCTTGCTGTAGGAGCAAAGGAATCCTCAAAATCAAAGCCTTCAACTTGAGAGTATCCTTGTGCAACAAGCCTAGCCTTGTACTTTTCCAAAGATCCATCAGATTTGTACTTGGCCTTCCATACCCATTTGGTACCAATGATCTTCCTTTTTTCTGGACGATCAACCAAGTCCCAAGTCTGATTCTTCATGATGCTGTCATACTCCTCTTGCATGGCAGCTTTCCAATTTGGATCCGCCATTGCCTCATCCAAATTCGTAGGCTCTTGAACTTTCATAATCTCAGCCATCAAGGCCATATTGACTATGTGTTCAGAAGCCCTTTTCTGCTCCTCTATCCTCTTTGATCGTCGAAGTCCATCTGCAGATGACTCCGCCAAGTCTGGAACCGGATTCTTCTCATCAAAGAGCTGCCTTGCCCACTTTGGAAGTGGCTTACCTTGTGGAGCCAAGGCATGTTGTGGTGTTGGTGGAGTTTGTTCCTCGAAGTACTCCTCCTCATTCTGCAACTCTGCTTTAGATACGGGCACAAGGTGAGTTACTTTTACGGCTGATGATAAAGTGGAAGGGCATACCTCCTCCTCCACTGTATGTGGCTGTTCCCAAAACACCACATCACGACTGACCACGATCTTCTTTGCCTCTGGATCATATAGCCGGTATGCCTTTGACTCCTGGCTATAGCCCATGAAGATACACTTTCTGCTCTTTGGATCTAATTTCTTTCTGGTGCTATCTGGAACATGAACAAAACACTCACATCCAAATGTTCTGAAATGAGAAGCGGAAGGCTTTTTACCTGAGTAAGCCTCCAAAGGTGTTTTGCCCGTCAAGGCCTTTGTGAAGCTTCGATTGAGGATGTAGACTGCTGTATTGACTGCCTCAGCCCAAAAAGACTTAGGCAATCCTTTACCTAGTGCCATGCATCGTGCCATCTCCATGGTAGTACGATTGCGACGCTCTACAACACCATTTTGTTGCGGAGTATGTGCAGTCGTGAGTTGGCGCTTAATGCCATTCTCGTGCAAGTATGTGTCGAACTCTTTTGACAGGAACTCTCCTCCTCGATCCGTGCGAAGCTTCTTTACCTTCAGCCCGCTTTCGTTTTCCACCATCTTTTGCCACTGTTTGAATTTTCCAAGAGCTTCAGCCTTATCTCGTAAAAAATACACCCACATGTATCTACTGTAGTCGTCGACGATAAGCATATAGTAGTTACATCCCCCCAAAGCTTGAGTCAGAGCTTTCCCACTGAGATCAGCATGAACCAATTCTAGAGGAGCCTTTGCCCGATAGCCGCTCTCATGTGGAAAAGCCTTCCTTTGTTGCTTGCCCATCATACAAGCTTCACAAGGTTCCTGCACCTTTGAGAGTGCAGGCAAGTGTGCAACCATCCCTGTTTTCTGCATTTCCAAAAGAATAGGATAACTAAGATGACCAAATCTTTCATGCCATACCTTACTGATGCCCACTCCTGAAGAGACTGTTAGTGCCGTCAGCTCGTAGAGATTGTTCTTCCTTACTGCCTTGCCGACCACCTTGCCCGCTGCATTAAGGATTTCTGCTCCGGTCCTCTTGAAACGTACCTCCAAGTTGCGATCAGTTATCGCAGCAACCGAAAGCAAGTTCTTCTTTAGCTGAGGAACTAGTAATACATCAGAAAGCTCTTTAGTTTCACCCTCTTGAATGGAAAGAGAGATAGTACCTGTACCTTCCACAGGGCATTTTGCATTATTACCGACCGTCACGTTCATGGGCTCTTGTAGAGGCTTGAAAGAGCTATACCAGTCCTTCTTTCTGGTCATGTGACGGGACGCTCCACTATCAAGGAGCCACGAATCATTCGTTGTTGAAACTTCTGTTGAGGAGCATATTTCTTCAATTGCAACCCATAGCTCCAACTCAGTTTCAACTGTGTTGGCAGATTCCTTGCCTTTCGAAGAAGACTGTGTAGTGCCATTCTTTTCGTCCTGCTGCTTCTTTCTGCAATCCTTGATCATGTGACCGCTTTTGTTGCAGTAGTGGCACTTACCTGAAAACTTCTTCTTCTTACCATTCTTCTTCTCTCCACCCTTCCCTTTGGATGTGGTTGAGAATGCTGCATCACTTCCGCCATCGCGGGTCTTCATTCGCATCTCCTCCTCTAGAAGCATCGCGCTGAACTTTTCAAAAGTGAGGGGTGGATTTCTTACCTGCGTGTTGAGTGTCGTGACCAACGCATCGTACTTTTGTGGAAGGATCCGAATGCACCTTCTGGCCAACTCTTCGCTGGTCTTTGTAATCCCAACCGCCGCCATCTGATCACGTAGATTCTTGATCCGTGTGATGAATGTCTCAGCTGATTCTCCATCAGAGCACCTCTCTGCAGCAAGCATATTCTCCAGATTTTGAATTCTGGTCTGATTCCGCGTTTCATACTGACCTTTCAGTATGTTCCAAGCCTCACTTGCCTTGTCTGTGTGCTGAATCAGAGTCAAAACAGAATCACTTGAACTGGTAACAAGAGCGCAGAGTGCATCTGCGTTCCTTCGTTTCCATGCCCGAAGAAGATCTGCATTTGGTGGCGTTATGACGTTGGGGTTGTTTGGATTCGGTGATCCAACCGGTTCTGGATCCAATCCCAGAACAGTATCCAGAAGCTCATATGAATCCAAGATCGCGCTGATCTTGAATTTCCACAAAGTATAATTCGTCCCATCGAGCTTGCCTTCATTGAAGGCAGGTGGACGAATTCGCAACGGGGTTGGTGCAGCCATCACTCCTAGTAGCCTTTGCTAACAAAGCTCGTTGAACTTGCAATAAAGTCGTTACTCAGATAGCCTGAGCTCTGATACCATGTAAGAAAATAGTACGCAGCAGAAGATAACAACAAAACGCAAGTACACGATGGAAAGCTGGAGAGAATACAAAAATTCTGATATACCAAACTGCTGATACAACAACACTGCTGATACAACTGATGGTTGGCTGTCCACCCGTGCGCTCTACAGATAGAGCTTCGATGGTGATCTAGACAGATGCTGGACGGAGGACTATGAGCGTGAAGAACTGGTGATCTGATGATAGGGGGTGGCCACTTATATAGTGTAAGTGGTTGACGGTCGGCCCTGTAATAGGCAGTGGGCCTAATAGACAGTCGGCCTGGAAGACCACCGACCCTTCAGAAAACATGCCGTCGGACAGACCCTGCCACTGGGGGCTTTGCCCCCAGACCCCCACCGGGGGCCTGCGCCCCCCGGACCCCCTGCTATCGGGGGGGCTATCGCCCCCCCGAACCCCCCCTTTGTGCAGACGGGTATCTACTCTTGGCTCCTAAGCCGTCTCATAACCATCTGGTCTACTCTAAGACCCCTTCCAGTGTCTAAACTGGGGATCCCTCCCAATATCTGATACCCATCATGGCTTCTCCTCATATGGGGGCCTTACTGTTGGAGGTGCAAATCTCTCATGGACAAAGGGGATAAGAAGAAGGAGAAAGGGTTGAATTATCCCACATACAAAGGTGTGTGGAAGATGAAGGGACATAAATAGTCCAAGTTGCCCCTCCTATCTTCAATTCCCCCAAGCTTGCCTTTTGTGGAGGTTGGAGGGCTGGCTACGCAAGGGTGCCTTATGGCAGGGGTGGGGACCTGCCATACACACATGCCAGAGCCTCCGTAGTGGCCATGAAGGTTGTGCACTTCCGTGAGGTGCTAGCGGTCTTGGCGGGGGGCACGCTAGGCACATGCTCTTGGATTCTAACATGGTATCAGAGCCCGGGTCTGATCCCCGGCCACCTCTCTCCATGATCGATTGGAGGGGGGTGTTGGAGGTGCAAATCTCTCATGGACAAAGGGGATAAGAAGAAGGAGAAAGGGTTGAATTATCCCACATACAAAGGTGTGTGGAAGATGAAGGGACATAAATAGTCCAAGTTGCCCCTCCTATCTTCAATTCCCCCAAGCTTGCCTTTTGTGGAGGTTGGAGGGCTGGCTAGGCAAGGGTGCCTTATGGCAGGGGTGGGGACCTGCCATACACACATGCCAGAGCCTCCGTAGTGGCCATGAAGGTTGTGCACTTCCGTGAGGTGCTAGCGGTCTTGGCGGGGGGCACGCTAGGCACATGCTCTTGGATTCTAACACTTACAACATTGGGTACACAGAATATTGGTGGGTTACATGAGAGGTGGACATTTGAGCTAACTCTAACAGAAGAATGTTGAAGAAAGTATCAAGAAGAATGTTGAACACAAATTTGAATTCAAAAGGAACGTACGAGAAGAAAGTATGAGAAGAATGTTGAACACAAATTTGAATTCAAATTTATAATGAATTCAAATTTCCCTCTCTTTTTTGAAAATTCAAATTTATGCATAGGAGGAGTGGGCTAGTATTTCTTATATATACTTTTCTTTCCATTCATTCATTTTAACTCTCTCCTCATTTCATTGAAGCAACCAAGAGCGGAAGAGAAAGGATAAGTGGAGCCTTACTTTTTTTACTTTTTCTAGATAAGCAGAGCCTTACTTTTTTCACTTTTTCCAGGTACTTGCATTCTTTTTCATTCGTCTTGTAATTCTTTTTCTTTACTTACAATTCTTTTTCAATTAGTTTCTTGTTAAAGTTTTTGAGTTCTATTTCTTAAAATTCGTCTTGTAATTCTTTTTCTTTACTTATAAGTATTTTTCAATTACTTTATTCTTAAAGTTTTTGAGGAGGGTGGTCTTTTAGAAGGCATTACAATTCTTTTTAAATTAGTTTCTTATTTGAGTTTTTGAGTTCTATTTTAATTAGTTTTTTATTTATATTTGAGTTTGTAAATTTGAGAAATGAGAGAATAGTGAGGGAGAGAAAGAGAGAGGACAGAGGAGAGAGGGAAAGAGAGAAATTAAGAGAGAGAAGAGGGGCTCCTTAAATGAGAGAGGATAGGGAGAGAGGGAGAGAGAGAGAGAGAGATTCACAGAGAGAAGAGGGGATCCTTAAATGAGAGAGAAGAGTAGGGAGGGAAAGAAAGAGAGAGGAGAGAGGGGGAGAGAGATTAAGAGAGAGAAGAGAGTCTCTTGGGGGCCATGGCTGCTTTGAGGGAGGGAGAGAGTAGGGAGAGAGAGAGAGGTAGAGAGAGAAAGAGAGGGAGAGGGAAAGAGAGAGAGGGAGAGAGAGAGAAAGAGAGACAAGGAGAGAGAGGGATTAAATTAGTTTCTTATTTGAGATTTTGAGTTCTATTTTAATTAGTTTTTTATTTATATTTGAGTTTGTAAATTTGAGAAATGAGAGAATAGGGAGGGAGAGAAAGAGAGAGGAGAGAGGAGAGAGGGAAAGAGAGAAATTAAGAGAGAGAAGAGGGGCTCTTGGCGGCTGTAGCCGCCAAGAGAGAGGGAGAGAGGGAGAGAGAGAGAGAGATTCACAGAGAGAAGAGGGGCTCCTTAAATGAGAGAGAAGAGTAGGGAGGGAAAGAAAGAGAGAGGAGAGAGGGGGAGAGAGATTAAGAGAGAGAAGAGGGTCTGCTGGGGGCCGTGGCTGCTTGAGGGAGGGAGAGAGTAGGGAGAGAGAGGGAGAGAGAGAGAAAGAGAGAGAGGGAGAGAGAGAAAGAGGGAGAGAGGGAAAGAGAGAGAGGGAGAGAGAGAGAGAGGGAGAGAGAGGGAGAGAGAGAGATGTTTATCAGAATGAAACATGGCGAGAGGAGAGAGGGAAAGAGAGAGAGAGAGAGAAGAGAAGAGGGAGACTTAGGGAGAGAGAGAGAGAGAGAGAGAGAGAGAGAGAGAGAGAGAGAGAGAGAAAGAGAGAGTGATTCATCCTTTGTCATATGTAGGGAAGGGATGTTTTTGGTAATAGTGTTATTCTTTTTGGGGTCAGACACATGTCCTTTTCAGTTTCTTTAAAAAGGTGTCTGTCGGTGTGTGTCTATAGACATGTCAAACAACGTGTCTAATAGCACATCTAAATTTTAGGAAAGCAGATAACTGCGCCCATAGACGTGTTGTTAGACACATCTATAGACGTGCTACGACAGTTTTTCTTGTGTGTTCTTCCCTTTCCCCTTCCCCTTCCCCTTCCTTTTCCTTCTCTTTCCCTTCCCCTTCCCCTTCCAAGAAAGGGATTGCATGAATGATGGAAATAAGTGATTGCATGAATGATGGAAAGGGATTGCATGAATGAAGAAAGGGATTGCATTCTCTTTTTCTCTCTTTTCTCCTCTCTTTCCTTCTCTTTTCTCCTCTCTTTTTCTCTCTTATCTCCTCTCTTTTCCTCTCTTTTCCTTTCTTTTCTCATCTTTTTCCTTCTCTCTTTTTCTCTCTTTTTTCTCCTCTCTTTTCCTCTATTTTTCTCTCTTTTCTCCTCTCTTTTTCTCTCTTATCTCCTCTCTTTTCCTCTCTTATCTCCTCTCTTTTCCTCTCTTTTCCTCTCTTTTCTCATCTTTTTCCTTCTCTCTTTTTCTCTCTTTTTTCTCCTCTCTTTTCCTCTATTTTTCTCTCTTTTCTCCTCTCTTTCCTTCTCTCTTTTTCTCTCTTTTATCCTCACTTTTTCTCTTCACTTTCTCTCTTTTTCTCTCTTATCTCCTCTCTTTCTCTTTTTTCTCCTCTCTTTTCTCCCTTTTCTCCTCTCTTTTTCTCTCTTTTTTCTCCTCTCTTTTTCTCTCTTTCCTTCTCTCTTTTTCCCCATGTGAAGCTTCAATAGCCTGACATTGAGTAAGCAGATACAGACTTTTGTCACTCTAATTCAAAGAATGTAGGAGTCTGTAAATGCTTGCTCAATGTCAGGCTGTTAGTCTATTTTTTCTTTTGCATCTCGTGACGAGGGCATGCATGATGGAAAGAGGGCATGCTCTATGGTAATCTTCTTCTTTTCTTTTCTTTAGTTTATCATGTGGCCAGGAAGCTCTTCAGCCTCACGTGATCTTCAAGATGCCATCTTTTGGGAGTTATATAACATTTTGGGGCACCCTCCCACTCCTGGGGAGTTATACACATACATGATGGGTACTCCAAACACCCCCCAAGAGTCGACAGTATAGACTCCAAACCACCCCAACCCTACACCAGCTGAGATTACCCTAGTGAAGTTGAGATAGCTCCGGCTACAGAGCCGAGCCCCTTCTCCCCTAGCGGTCAAGAGGCCCTTCTACCTCTCGGAGCCACTGATGTACTATCGTGCAGTCGAGAGTCACTTCTCCAACTACGAGTGACCAGCGTACTCTCGTGCAATTGAGAGTCGCTTCTCCAACTATGAGTGGTCAGTGTACTAGCTCAACACGACAGGGCAGCTGGCATAGTAGTAGGGAGAGCAGTGGGGGATGCATGGCATAGTGCTTTAGGGGGGGTAATGGTGGGGGCGGTGATGATTTAGATGATGCGGACATGCCAGAGGGTGATGGTATGATCTTTTATGACATTGCTTAAACAAGAGGCATCTTGATAGATGCACGAGGGAAGGACATCATAGCCTTCATGCGCTCTGTAATTGCTAACAACTACAGAGATTGCTTTATTCACTATAAAGACCAACCAAAAAAGTTGGCTGATGAGACCCTCGTTGCTGTTTGCTCTAGGTATCCCAATCCCCCCAATGTTCAGTTCATATATAAATGGGCCAAGTCAAAGATTATTATGATACTAGCCAATAAAAGATCTTTGCTTAAGAGACAAGCACTAGCCCAGACTCCCAGGAGAGAGGGAGGTCAACCACCAAGGGGCCAGCCCCCCCGGAGTGGAAGAAAGCAATGAAGGCAGTGAAGGAGAACCCCAGTCTGCAGCACGTGAAGGCACGAAGGATTCAAATGGAGCAATTGTTGAATCATGGGAGGCCCAATTTGTAATCAAATTATATTGTGTTTATGTGGTTTATTAGGAGGTTGTTTCTTTGTACTAACCCCTTCGCAAATTGTGTCATCTTGTAGCTTGATATTGTGGGCAAGTACCCTACTCCTGTCGAGATAGCCTACCACTGCCACCATCACAAAGGAGATACATGGAGGCACTTCTATGATGACGGGTTGATTACTGAGGAGCAGTATATCCAAGCTATTGGAGCGTCCCCCCCGGTATTTAAAAGTAATTAAATAATGTCAATATTGTAAATAAAGATTTGATTTTTCATACATTGATACATGTTGTCCCTCATTTACAGGGCCTTACGGCTGATCAAGAGGAAGAAGATGAGGAAGAAGGGAGCAAAGAAGGGAGCAAAGAAGGGAGCGAGGACACATAGAACTGAGATTAGTTGTAGAAGTAATGCTAGCTACTCTTTTTTGTACTTGAAGTCATTGGCTTGGCTTCGTGCCTCTCTTGTATATGCACTCCTCTTATTTTTTGTACTTAAAGCCACAGGACGTGGCTTGGCTTCGTGCTATATGTACATACAAGAACTTTTTGGGCTATGAATTTATATACACTCCTTTTATTTTTTTGGCTTTCAAATTCCTTGTCCAATGTTCTATCAATGAATGCCTTGTGAACTAAACATTTTGGAGTTATAATGTTTTATTCGGAATTGTAATTGATCGTTGGCTATAGACGTGCTTGGAATTGTGCTAATTAAAATGCAGTTGGCTATAAGGATTGAATTGAACAATGTGGAAATGGGATTCTTGTAAATGCATAGCATACACAACATACACAGCATTCTGTTCAACCACACAAATTTTTGCATTTATTAAAAAAAAAGATTCTGAAGAGCATCTATAAGCGCGTTTATGTACGCGTCTTTCTATTTTTTAAAAATTTATACAGAGCGTCTAAAAGCGCGTCTATAGGCACGTCTATCTGTTATATAGATGTGCCTATAGACACGAGTCTATAGATGCACAAATAGACGCACCCATAAGTTTTTTTTAAGTTAAGGAAACATGCTTGTGTGTGCATCTATGGGTGCTTTGTCTTATTGTGCCTCTTGCAAATGGTACACACCTTGCTACATTTCTTTTGTTCGTTCACTTCGTTGCAGAGATCTTTTGCCTTTGCCTTAGCTTGGAGACTTGATGGTTATGATGAATTCTCAAGTAGTGTCCATGCATGCATTACTTGCTACGTTCAAGCTTCTCTATCCCCTTTCATAGTATTACTTCTTGGCCCCCCCTCTTGTCTAGATCTTGTCATCCCAATGGAACCAACCCCCCTCACCTCGGCCATTTTGCACCACCACCTTTCTTGGTCGTTCACTATCATGGAACCTTATTTGAACACAGGGCTATTGCTTTGAGATCGCCTGGCTTATTTTGTCCTTACTCTTCATCATTGCCTTCTCCCCTATTAGCCTCTTCTCTCACTCAGGCTCTTTGACATAGTAGTTTTGAGCGTTGCTTTGTTACATTGCGCTTCACTTTTTTACACTATGTGATGCTTTTGGTTAGTCGATAATAGTATGTTTGTTCAATGAACCCCCCTTGATACTCCTTGTTGCCTTGATTCTCTGTTAGATCCCTTTGTAATACTTCTTTCCCTTCACTCCAGCGTGTCTTTATTGGGCTTGCTTCCTATCTGTGGGCTTTCTCTCCTTTGCCACTCTTGCTTGCTCACATGATCATGGCTATGGCCCTTATCTCAGCCACCTCTACGTCGGCTCTTCATGTTATTTTGGTGAGTGAGATTTGTCTACTCCTCTTATGGGAGTCTGCTTCTCACCCTATGCTTTTGGTCATCACTTGGCCAGTTGCATGAGACAGACAGGTTCTTTACATGCGGGTTATTCTTGGAATCGACTCTTTTTAACAGCTTGACTCTCTATTACACAAGGTGCTTCTTTATGGTTATACATGGCTCCTTATCATATGTGACATTTGGAGATCTTCTTAAGAGCTTTTATCTTTTAGCACGGCTGGCAACGCCACTTTTGGTCACTTAGCATGTTGATATAGTGATTCTGGCTCTTTGTTTGCTCCGTTTGACTTGCATGTTTCTCTTTGGTGTGTTGCGCTTGGCTTGTACTTTATGTCGATGGTCCTTTACTTATATATATTTATTGCTCAGTTATCTACCTTTAGTTACTTCTATATATATTTTATACATATTGATATATATATTCTTGGTAGGGCATTGGTTTTTTAATTTATTACATATCCTTTAGTGGATTACCTTATATATATATATATATATATATATATATATATGTATGTATATATATATGACTATTTCCTTTAGATACTTATATATATACATAAATATACATGTATATACACTAGTACTATTTCTTTTAGTGGATTGTTTTGATGTAGATCTACAAATTTATGTATTTATTTTCTTAAATTTTCTTTTTCTTTTTTTCAACAGCATTGCATTCCAATGAATTGTTTCATTATATATTTTTAAGGTCATGTTGTGTGGCCTTTATGGGTACATTTATAACTTTTTATTGTAGTTTTATGTAGTTTCGTTGTGCAAATTTTTTAAGACAAAGATTTTTTACTTTGTGCTTTCAAGATTGCTTTCAACCTTTTTTAGTCCTTCGTACTAGTTGCGAGGTATATTGTTATTAAGAATCCATACTTTCCCAAGTTTTCTGTAAGTCTTCTCTTATGCTTTAATCTCTCATTGATTACATTTTTGTAAAAACCCTTCTTTGGCAACCCCATCTTTTAACTCCTTTAATAGGATTAATTATTTACTTTTGGTAAAGCAGATCTTGGTTTTCAACAATTTTCTTAGAGTAAGTTGCTTATCTTAATTTTGTTTACAAACTTTGGTTCACTAGTTCATGTTAGCATGGGCTTTGAAAAAATTAATAAGTGTCTCCCTATATAATTGGTTGTACACGGTAATATAAGCTTTTATTAATGAGCATGATTTTTTTCTTTTTTTAATGCTTTTCTTCGTAGAATACTTGGGTGTGGAATTCCCCTGATTTTCAAAAATGTAAATTCACAAACAAGGGTGTCGACTAACCTCCTTTTTTATTGTTTCTTTTTAACTTTGCATACTAGGGTGCGGACTACCCCCCTTTGATGTTTTACTTCACTCCTTCCCCTAGACTAATCTTTTTTTGTTAAACCAATTTTGGTTAAACCAATCTTTTCATTTCTCCTGGTTAGATGTTCTCCCCTATCTTTCTGGTTAATTAGTTTCTTTAATCAATTAATTACCACTAATACATGTATAAATTCTTAAGCAAATTGCTTTATTTTCCCCTTAATTTTTTATTTTGTCTAGATTGCCCTTGTTGTGTAATGATGGGCCCCATTTTTAATTAAATTTTAATTACTTTTTAAAAAAAAGGATGTGGATTTTTTGCTCTAATTTAGAAATTCCCAATCAAGCAATTTATGTACATTTTATTTCTCTAACCTATTTTCAACCTAGTTTAGTGAGGAATACCCCCCATATTTAAAAAGGGTGTGGACTACCCCCTATAACAAGGTGTAATTTTTCTCTTAAGGTGATCATTCATCTCTTGGTCTATTTCAAATGATGGTTATTCTAACTCGGGGGATGCACTTTTTAGAAACCCTATGTATCACGTGCATTCAAGGGGTATTTAAAAAACCCCTCAACTAAAGTTTCCCCCCAATAAAAACAGCCCTCTTTACTTATGAACTAAGTAATTTTTTTCTAAAGTTGAATTTGAAAAACCCCTCTTGTTATTGTAAACCTGATAAAATTTTCCAAAAAGGTAAATTTATATACCCCTCCTTTTGAATACATGTGGTACACTAAAATTTTATGAGGTGAACCCCCTGAGTATTCTTATGGTTATGGACTAAGCCCCCCTTTTTTTCACACATTTTTTGTGGATTATCTCCTTTTATTTTTGCTCCTTAATGACTCTTTTATGCATTAGAATCTAGAGGGTTGTGCATGTCCCTGCAAGCCAAGGAGCACAAGCATTACCTATCTACCCAAATCATGCTATATTGTTCCAACATATAGTGTATTTGGATGGTGGCAAGTAAGTGGACCCTGACCATGGAACCTAGACTACTTGATGGATTTGACACTATTTTCCAATCTTGAGTTCTTATTTCAAACTCAATATGATTATAAATTCTCAATTTTATTAGAATTTTTGCAAACTCTCAAATTTTGGCAAGCCCCAACTTAGATGTCGTAAATATTTTTGTACTTGTCTCATATATAACTTTTTAACCAAATGGTGGAATTAATTGTATGGCTCATTTATTGATGGGACTATTAAATCTAAACACACACACACACACACACAAGCATAATCATAAGCAAGGAAAGGAAGGGCAAACTACGCAAACAATACATTGCTAAAAGCAAACTAAGAAACTAAATAGTTAAAAGGAACCTACAAGCAAAATAAGGGGGTTGGTGAGTTGACTAAGTAAGCCAAGAGGGGATGAAGGTTTGATGCAGCAATGAATGAGTAGATAAAAAACGGTTGGTGAAGGTTACACCATTGATCAAGACCAAACAAGGTAGAAACTTATAAAGCACACAAAAACATGCCAGGTCCTAAATCAAAAGAAAGAAAGAGCTTCCACCTTTTGCTAGTCAAAGAGAAAAATGACCAATGTAAGTCAAAGAGAAGCCATTGTAATATAAGTTGCAATTCACCAAAAGTAGAAGGAAGGTAGGTCTTAATCCAATGCCCAGTCTAGCCAAGGAGGCAGCGTAGTAGGGAATTGAAAAAGACTAGTGGACTCATATAAAGAGAAAACAATAAAACTTGAAAGGGGTCCAAATGAAAGGAAATATGACATGAGAGAAGGTAGAGAAGACGTAAAGTTAGAGAAGGTAAAGAAGAAGTAAAAGGGCACTACCAAGAAAGTCAAGCCAAGGCTAAAGAAGGAGAGCAGGCTACACCATTATCACTACTCCATCCATGAAGCTCTAGAAGGAGCCAGAATTGTAGAAGAGCATAACCAAGAGGGCATAAGAACTTGAATTTTAAGGAGAGGTGACAAAGCTAGCGACACGAGAGAGGAATGTTTTAAGAATTTAGATTGAAAACAAGAAATTTTGAATGGACGAGCAATTAAAAATATTCATATTATAATATATAATATATAATTATTATAACCACACATAGTGTGGGTGGGGAGGCGGCATGCTTCCTTCCCCAAAGAGTTATAATTCAAGGGAACGGGCCCTTCCTTAGGTGCTGAGATAATGTCGAGAATATAAATGCGGAGAATATTAGTGTCGAGGATAAATCTCACAAATGGATTAAAAACTGACATATTACCTGAATGTAATTAATTATAATTGTAGTCAAACACCAAGAGACAATATCCTGAAAACTTGCCAATGTGAGCCTAAGAGGATTTGCTTGTGTGCTTGAGTGGGATGATTCCAACATTTACCTGCTGCTATCTCAAGATGGTTTCCCAGACTCTTCCATATCTCATCCTCCCTTTCTTTCAAACCCTGAGGTTCCATATTAAAGACACAACAATCTATATTTCTATTCGTATACTCAGTTTAGATCCCCTCTCCTATTTCTACTTGCATACTTAGTTCTCATCTCCTCTCCTATCTCCTTGCTATCTTTTCTCACTACTCTTTAGTTCTCCTTTCCTATTTCTACTCACATACTTTGTAAATGAAAAAAGTTTTTACAATTATCAGTTTTGTTGAGCTTTCAATCAACAACAATCTGTCATGGATTGCCGAGAATAAAAGACATCGAGAGGAGTGGAATAGGCAAGGACCATTGATAGAAGATTAGAAAGATAAGTTTGCTTTGCAGAAGCAGTTCGAGAAGGAAAAGCATGAGAAGATAAGAAATTGTAGAGAAGAGATATGAAAGTACTCTTCAACAAGAGAAGAGCTTGCTTGTCTATTTGAAGAGATGTCTTATAGAGTTGCTCATTCTGGACAATATTTAGTAAACCAAGATGAAAGTATTAGGAATAGACAAGAAGCATTGAAAGAAAGAATGTTTGATTCTTTGTTCATCTTAATATATTATAATTATATTGATGAAGGTGAAAACAATGACGCAAAGAATTGTGTAGCCCACGAGATAGAGATGGCAAATGTAATGGCAATATTGTAGCTTATGTTTACTGTTAAAGTGACAAAACTATTTGTACCACCTTAACATGCATCTCGGGGGGTCAGTCACAAATATGTGAGCATAGCACATGGGTTCAACAAAAGGGATTTTTTTTTCACACTTTTTATAGGCATAAGGGTACCATTTAAACGGGATATTCACAAATTGAATAGAAAATGGTGTGTTTTATTCATGAGATATTCACAAATAAGAGGCTTTTAAATTAGGTCTTGAATGCACGTGATATTATTGAGGATTTACATCTAGTGAGCCCCTCAAGACATGCATACATCCTACAAATGTGTTTTTAAATTGAGCATATTTAGAGCTTTAAGACGTCCATTGAGGAAAGTACAAGTAAGTAGCTATGAAGATGAGCTACTGAAGTCATTCTACTAGAGTTTTTCTAGAAAATATATGCACAAATATAGATCTCAATGAGAGAGAAGAAAGAAATATCAACATCAATATTTATATTAATTTAGGGGGCAGAGGGGGGGGTATCACTTATTTTGATGGCCATCATTTTTTGAAAAAAGAAGCATTAACAAAACTTCATGTTTGAAGAATCAACCAATTAGTCACTTGGTCAATGAGTGATCAATCTATTGATAATAATTACCAGTCGAATTGAAACAAATGCAAGTCTACCATGAAAGAAAGGAGCTATTCTTGCACCAAAATTTTAGGAATGGGAAAAAATTGCTTTATAGAAGAAGGTGAACTTGGAAAAAATTAGAAACCCACATATGGCTAGGATGAATCAAAAGATATCAAAGAAGAAGTTATTAGTAATCAATTATCGAGAAGGGGTTTGTCAACATAAGGTATGATATGCAATGATATCTAAACTTTCTACGAAAATAAGGTCTTATATACTAGATAAATTACTAGCACCCAAGTTCAAATATTTTTCTCGAAGTAGTAAAATTTAACCAATGCTTCTCCCTTCATTTAACTTATCTTTTTTTAAAAAAAATTGAGCATTAGATAAACATTGATATTGAAAATCCCTTATGTGTATACAACATTGAATTGATACTTAAAGCTTTGCGATATTATATGATTTTACACATGAGAAAGTGATTTCACGACCAAAAAATCAAGTATAAAAGGAAAATTCAAAACTAATAGGCATGATATTCTCTCAATGTACTCATTTAAGTAATTTGAATAGTCAAAAATACCAGTGTAATTGTGTTTATTTGCAAGGTATGTAATATGAAGTGGCATGCATAGAGGACTAGGGAGTCGGGACCCATGCTTAATGTAGTAGCATACTCATGTGCCAACCCTTACATGTGGATGTCCCATGTGTGCATTGAATAGGGTGGTTTTACATAGTCCATGCATAAAAGTATAGAAGGATGAGGTGGCAATGATCTTTGTGCCAACCCTCCACTTGTCCTAATAGATGCATGTGTGCATTTTAACATAGGGGAAGAGTTCAAGAAGGTCAGCCATCCACTCTGGACGAGCTCTTAACTTAGATGATAGGATCTTGATTTTCACATGCCTATGCATGTGAGACATTCAGAACCATACCTCGATCATGGTTTTGATGCGACACCTATGCATGTAAAGGATTCATGAAACTACCACGATCGAGGTTTTTTATGCCAACTCAACATACCAACGTACTTCCATCAAGGTACTTCTACAACAAATCAACATTTGAAAAAACCATGCAAACATACCACATAGGACTTGCCTTGGCAAGTCCTAAAACATATGCCATGCCAACATACCACATTTGGAATGTCAACTCATTGCCACGAGTGCATAATGTGACATCCATGCACACCATGATCGGGATATCAAATACCACAATCGAGGTATCAAATACCATGATCGGGGTATAAAATACCATGATCTAGGTTATGTGTACCAAGGTTTGGTGAGTCAATACAAAGTTCTTAAAATGCGTTCATCAATTTCAAAAATAGTTGTACCAAACAATAGGTTTTTCATGAAACTCACTTCTTTATAGAACTTTTTAACACGTGGTACAGTTACAACTTTTCCTTAAATCTCATTGAAAGGACACCATGTGGAGCTTGAGGTTGCTCAAGGAAAAGGGATCATTGTGTGGTACAAGATTCATTGGTATATATTAGTAGAATGAAACATTGTGTGGTACAAGATTCATTGGTATATATTAGTAGAATGAAAGTCAAAGTTATTTATATACTTCATTTTATAAACCTTTTGCTTGGCCACGCTCAGCCATCACACCAGCATCCTCATCATTCAAAAGGTTAGAGGGAGGTAGATAGCTCACCACCAACTTGGATGGAGGTAGAGGAGAGCTCAATATAGATTGTGGAAACGAGGTATGCTGAGTGCTCGCCTTATTTAATGTATCACTTTTTCAGCCCAATGCACTCGCTAGCTACGCTTGCTGTAAGCTCTTTCATCTTGAATATCTCGCATTCTTCTCGATCACCATCTGTGCTTAATTGTTGAGCTCGTTCACAGCTTACCCGCGAGCTGCCAGAAAGCTTTTGCAAGCAAATCATTTCCCAAGGCATGGAGATTGGCTTGTGGAGCGCAGGGCTTATCTTGTTTATTGTGTTAGTGTCGATCAAGCTTCTCTTCTGGCACAGACCCTACCACATAGAATCCCTGTTTCGAAAACACGTGGTAATCACCGGTGGGTCGAGCGGAATCGGGTTTTCTCTGGCCAAGAAATGTCTCTCAGACGGGGCTTTCGTAACTCTTATCGCCAGAACGGAGAGCAAACTCGTAGAAACTTTCGAAACACTCACTAAAACAGCCGGCTACGAGTCAGACCACATATTTTACAAGGTGTTTTTCTTCGTCGCATGATCTATAACGGAATTGGAAACGCTACAATAATCTTTCTTTTTCCGGATTTCCGGATTGTTTTAAGTGAGTTACGAAGAGCCTTAAGCTTTCAGCGTCTTGGAAAGACTTTTTTAATGACTAAAAATAGATTGCTACATCATACTACTATCCAGGCAGTCGACGTGAGCGATGCGACTGGTGTGTCTCTGGCAATTGAAGAGAGCTCTCGTTGGAGACCCATAGACATCCTGATTTGCAATGCTGGGCAAGCAATACCGGGCCTTGTTGATGCTGTTAGTCTGAAAGACCTGGATTCTGCGGCTAGAACCAACTTCTTGGGTTGTGTGTATCCAGTGCGTGCTGTTCTCCCACTTATGAAGACCAGGAGCAAGGAAAATCCGTGTGCTCTTGTTCTCATGAGCTCTTTATCAGGATTGGTAAGCATGTTATACAAAATGAAGTTCTTAGTATGTTCACATTGAAGAATTCTTGAAGTATTTTGGATAACGTGCTGATTGGTTTTTTTAAGGTTTTGGTTCCTGGGTTCAACATATATACACCGACAAAATATGCTCTCAAAGGACTCGCAGAATTGTTAAGGATAGAACTAATCCCACACAATATTCGTGTGAACATAATCTTTCCAGGTTTCACAGAGACCCCGATGCTTGAAGGTAATCTTTTTCCGCACACACATGGAGAGAGAGAGAGAGAGAGAGAGAGAGAGAGAGATTCCACAATTCTTCTTTACACTGACTTGCTCTCTGAACTCTTCTCTTAGTTCCACCTGAGGAAGTTGACCCTGCTTCGATGGAGCTTTTGAATAAGCTCTTTTTTTACGATAGAGCGTCTGCAGAATCGCCAGATCAGGTAGCTAAAAGGACTCTGGATGGAGTTAAGAAAGGCGATTTTTTGATAACCACCACTCTCAATGGATTTCTTGTTAGTGTGTTGACAAGGGGTTTCATACCTGCTGAATCTGTAGCAATGGCGCTAATAGAGCTTGTCTTGCTCGTTCCCATAAGGATCTACAGCTTTGTATGGTATTTTTATATGAGGAGCGTGCTAAAAAAGTACCTGGAAGCGAACTTTAAGAGGGAGAAACTTGTGCGGTGATACACAGCATTCACTCTTCTGCTGCTGAGGATATCGGAAACTACATTAAGTAATTATGTACCGATCAATTTAATAGTTATTTGAATTCCTTTCAAGGGAATAGTGGGGAGTAACGCACAAACAGTCGGGCATGTCGTGTCCATGAGCAGCGCCTCATTTGTGAATAGTCGTTATAACTGGATATCCAGAATCGCATATGACCTATGAATATATTCATAGAGAAGTACATGCATATTTACCTTAAGCCACAAGGCATTTGTGTCATAATACATGAGCACACGTACGTGTGTGCGTGATCATTACTTCGAATCTCAATGTACGAGCCATGAACAATGTGCTTACATGTGTTTTTGAAGCCTCCATAGACCTCCCATAGACAATATGCTTACATGCATGAATACACCAAATCATTTAAATAATGCCTATTTATGCGTAAACATATACGCAAGTTTGTGCAAATGCGTCCAATTGTAAGTATTTCTAGACTAAAGAAACATCAACATAAATATGGTTTTGCATACATGGAAAATGTAGACCTTGAAAATTACTTTTTTTTAAATGTAATACGTACGTTTCGATTTAAAAAATGCGTCTGCATGTTCTTAATGAAAAAACATGTTTTTTAAAATCAATTAAAGTTAACCGATCAACCGGCCAAATACCATGCGGTACATGGAAATACCGCACCGTACATGTGAAAAAAACCGTGTGGTACAACAAAAAACACAGTGCGATAATACGTATACACTACAATAAGTTGTGTGCCGTGTGGTGGTGACTATGGACATGTGGCAGTAAATTTGAACACGCGTGCCAACGGCGTCCTTCAAATATCATGTCGTAAATAGATTTATGTTGTGGTTTTTTTACACAAATCTATAAAAGCACTTCTTCTCGCCTTTTTTCTCATTTGCTATCATAATCCTCCACTACTACAAAACCAAGTAGAAATGGCAACCTAAAATGCCATTTCTACATTATTAAATGGCACTTTTATGCCGCCATTTCCACATGTGCCATTTTTTGGAAATGGCAACCAAAAGTGCCATTTATTTTTGCCATTTTATGTATGAATTGGCAATCAAACGTGCCATATAATTTTTCCATTTGATAGTGTATGAAATGGGGCCAAGCTTTGTTGAAATGGCACTAGTTAAATGTGAAAGAAATAGCAAATTTATATAGTTTTAAATGGCAAAATGTGGCATGAAAGTTGCCATTTTTAATGTTGAAAATGGCAAAATGTGACATATAAGTTGTCATTTCTTATGTTGTAAATGGCAAAAATTAAAAATACAATTGCCATTTCTTATGTCATAAATGGTATTAAAGTGTCATTTACAAGGTTTTAAATGGAAAAAAAGTGATGTGAAGCTACCATTTCTTATGTTGTAAATGCCAAAATTGGGACTAAATTTCCACTTATGAGATTCTCTAGAAAACATTAATATCATATCTTGTTTGTATCATAAGATATGAGAACTTGTCACTTTTTTTTTTGCTACTTAGAATTGTAAAATGATAATTTTAACAAAACATTTTAGCCATTTAGAACCTGATTAGTATCTCCACTTTCATGTCACTTTTTGGACCCTTTTAAAACCTATTGAAGATAAATTTAATGTCACTTTTTGCCATTGAGGTTTGAAGTGGCAAAAATGTGACAACTCCATAATAACTCCTCTTTCTTATCTTTAATGCATCACAAAACATCAATAAAATTTAAAATTATTAGTTTCTTTACATAATATCATTACACAATGATAAAGAATAATTATCTACCATAAATGAAATATGTTGGTCGGGTATAAACTATTCACTAAAAATATTAACCATACCACTTATATCACAAAGGATATTTTAATGAATAATTTGTATGAATCATATGAACAATCAAAGTTTTTAGCTCATACGATTATTCATTAGTTGATTGAAATTTAAAAAATACATGTTATTTATATAATAATTATAAAAAATAAAATTAACAAGTTATATGGAGAGTTTTTATCAATCCATTATTCAAATTTATATGATATTTCAAAGGGAAAATTTTACAAAACAAACTGAGCAAGAAAGAGAGCTAAGCCACTCACAGAATGCTTTTCAAACATGGAGAAAATATATCCAATGTAGCATTTCCCAAAAGAAAGGATAGCACATAAAAAGAAGTCAAATCAAATAGTATTGCATATGAAGCAACAATTACAAAACATGAAGCAAGTTAATATGTTTTAAAACTGTAACCTCTATAGAAGAAAGTATAGAGTATCAACCCCAAGTATTAAGATATACTAAAAAGTAATCCTACAAAATATGAGACTAATTGAATATAATAACCTAATTGGATAGGACTCCTGTAATGTCTTTTTGGAGACATCCATGTGATTTACATCGTGAATTGGAGTCTCACTAATGCTCTACCTAGCCACCTCAAAGATCCAACCATTTCATATAAAGACACAAGAATGGTTGTCCTTCCTATCTCATCACTTGGCTAGGAGATCAACTATGATTTCCACCCCCCTAGTGTAACACTATGATCCATTGACATTATCACCTTCTCCTAAAAAATGAATAGCAAAAAACCAAAAGGTAAGACTAAATCCCATATAAATTTCTTCTTACAAAAGACTGTGTTAAGTTGACAAACCTATGATTGTGACTGTAGCTATACAACTTTGAAAGCAACTCCACCCTACCAATAGAGACCTTGAATGAGCGTGATTGATTTCCATTGCTCCTGCACCAATGACCCCATAGGTAAAACAACAAGATATACTCTTAATTATTCAAGCAACCCTATACATAATCAAGAACCTTGGATGACTGTGATACTTTACCTCAACATTTCCCTACTATCCACATCATTACCACTTGTTCTACGAATCAACCACCTTGCAATCCCTAGCTCAATGACCATCCTCAGCGTAATTGTAGAACCCTAGAGGGCCCACATGCTCCCAATGACATCTTGAGCACCCCATCATACTAGATATGTTGTGATGAGAGCACCTCATATTAAACATGGAGCAACTCAACCATGTACATGGAAATGTAGACCTAGACAACCCTTTTAGGGACTTCAATCATCGTGAAACATATTGTGAATAGTATAGACCATTGTGAAACATATTGTGAAGAGTATAGACCATTAAGTTAGGATAACAACAATCTTATCATAAGCTACACATCATAATCTCAGAACAAAATCCACCAATGGTAGGTTTTGAGCACAACAACCTTCTTGAAAAAGTACACAATGTAATTAATATAAAAAATATGCCCATCGACATAGTGCCAACCTTCATTAGCATTTCAATTATTTCTATAATATTGCATAAGTCTGGTAGCAAAGAGACATTCACAACCGTATATAATACTTGAACATGCTAGAATGCATGACATCCATTATTTTAAAAATAGGCTTTTCAATAGTAATGTAAACCTTGCAAGAGGTTATTACATTACTGATGCCATTAGTAAGCACCTGTGTGGCTAGCAATGCACTGAAACTAGGGGAATATCTCATACTAAGGCCAAGTCCGTGCATGAGATGTGGAGGGAGGGTCCATACATGAGATCTAGATTTTGAACCCACAACAAGGCATGCCAAAAAAAAAAAGCAATGCAACATGTGAAGGAGGTCACCATACACTATGCATTAGATGAACCAATTACCATTTTCCACCCTTGCCAATCCATCAGTGTAGAAATGGACATACATAAAGAAGCATGCCTAGGTGCAACAAGATTTTCGAATAAACCCTCGTAAGGATGTCAATTCCACCATGGACACCCTTTCAATGTAAACCTCAAGACCAAGGGAAACCTAATAAAACCTTTAATCCATCAGTGTACGAATGAACGTACATAAAGAAGCATGCCTAGATGCATTTTAACTAAGAAACTGTGAAATTTGCATGTGAAGCCTTAACATTTAGCCTGCAAAAGACTCGTATCTCACAACAAAAGATTGTAGACAAGTTAAGGAATTACACATAGAAGTGTTTTACTATAGCATCAAACTTCTTAACATGTTTGTACTCAATAATCATAGATGTGCACCCAAGCTAGTATGAATAGATAGTGCATCCAAGACAATTATAGAATGAACAATTATATATTTTCATTTGTTCCCACAATACAAAAGAGATGTGGAGTACTGTGGTCTTTTGATCTTACCAAAAGTCTCTTACTATCTTCCTGGCATCTCTAGATCTTTGAGCCTGCGTTCTCCACTAAGCTTATGTAAACTCTTTGTCCAGTGTTCCCTTCCACCTTGCTGCCTGGGTAGTCACCCTAGGTGGGCAACACCTTCTAACCTAAGTTTGCAGCCTCTTCAACTTGGTTCATCTTCTGGAAATAGGCCCAATTAATTCTTGTCTTGATGCTCTTTTTCTGCTTTTCTGTGGCTGCTCCAAGTGAAGCCTTTGGAGGCCCCAAGGCTCCCCTACCAGTTGACTCAAATCCCCTCTACCAGCTAACTGATGGGAGGGCTCTATAAATGCCCTTCAAGAAACATATAGAAGAAAAAGTGATATATTTCCATCTATCTACACAATACAAAAGAGATGCAGAGTCCCACCAAACCATGGTCCTCTGATCTTATCAAAATTTCCTCCTACTATCTTCTTGGCATCTCTAGATCTCTAAGCCCATGTGCCCCTTTGAGCTTATGTAGACTCTCTATCCAGTAATCCCTTCCACCTTGCTATTTGGGTAGTTAGCCTAGGTGGGTAGCACCTTCTATCCTAATTCTGCATCCTCTTCATCTTGGTTCACCTCTTGGAAATAGGCCCAACTATTGGTGGTCTTGTTGCTCCTTTCTGCTTTCCTATGGCTGCTCCAAGTGAAGCCTTTGGAGTCTCATGAATTCTTAGGAATATCCATTAGACACACATACATATATAAGAAGCACACCAATGCAGATTTTTAGTCCTCATGCATAATGCATGGTACGAATTGTGGCAATACACATGCTTATCCATGCAAATGATATCTAATACACATCAAAGTTTGAAGCATAAAAATATTACCCTCATTTATTCTTGCAAAAATTATCATACACATCAAATACACAACCATATGCTAGAAGCACACCAATGGATATTTGTAACACTCATGCACGATGCATGGGAAGAATTGTGGAAATACGCATTCCCGACCATGCAAATGATACCCTATCAACATCAAACTTTGCATAAACATGTATCGTGCCCTGTTCACAATATCATATTTATCAAACATACACACATATGACAAAAGCACATGGATGCATATCTTTATCAATCATGGACAATGCATTGTATAAATTGTGAAAATATGCATGCTTAACCATGCAAATGATACATGAACCACATAAAACTTTGTAAGAACAAGGTTAGTACTCTCATTAAGGACTATACAAAGTATCATATCCACCATCGAACACATACACATATATTAGAAGCACACGATGCATATTTTAAACACTAATGCACAATGCATGGTAAGAATTGTGGAAATATGCATACCGGATGATGCAAATGATACCAAACTCATACCAAATCCATATCAAAAATTCCCATCACAAAGATATTACTCTCATTCAGGATTGATAAAGTACTCATGCACAACACATGCTAAGAATAATGGAAATATACATGTCCAACTATGTAGATGATATATCATCCACATAAAATTTGCAAGAACAAGGACCTTAATCTCATTAAGACCGTATTAGATAATTCGGGAAGATCCCAATTCTCAGCTTGGCAGTATTTTGATAAATTGAAGCCTTCCTCCATGAAAAACTAAAGAAATAGGAGAAAACAACTACATTATCATTCACAAAATCATGAAATTTTAACTATGTTCTCTTTTGATAATTGCATTGTAACACAAACCATGCAATATTGTGCTTAAAAACTTGAACATTTCATTGTGAAAACAAACATAATTAAATTCTCACTTTGTAGTATTTCTAGGGAGAATCAAATTCTTCCATAATTGTTTGCACAGAGAATGGTTCTCAAGTCATAGTCTTTAAAACAGCTTGGAATCTATGCAGCGAGAATCATCTCATGAACCTTTGTGTGTTCATAAACACCTTTAATCATAGCTCTTACATCCTAATCATGCAAAAAATGAATTATCCTAATAAAAAAAGCCTACATCCTAATCAAAAAATGAACTATCCTAATAAATATGTACTGTGTCAATGCATATACTTAATGGAAAGAATTCAACCACTGCCATTCCTTAATAATTCTATGCCAAGGAGAATGGTACCAGGTTTATATTTGTTTAGTCTACAAACACAAGACAAATGAATAGAATTTTAGGAGTGAGAATCATCTCATGAACCTTGGTGGTGTTCATAACCACCTTGTATCTCTTACCTTAATCATACCTATTCATGTGAATCTTCTGACATGTCATCACCCTCAATGGTGTCCATATCCCAAGAAGCCCTGGACTAAGTGGAGGTATGCAAGATTATAGTTGATGTAGGCAATGACAAAGCACATAATATTCACAAAGTGTTAATATGAACTATGTATCATTGCCTTAACTATGTTGACACATTATGTAAACAAGAGGCACACATGCCTAGAGCATTGCCCCCAAGAGTTTGAGTATAACTGATGTTGTTCCGCATTCAAAGGGCATCAAAAAGAAAGTTTGTAGTAGCTAGAGCTCTAGTGATAACCAAAATCATACACAAAAGTTAAGACCCAAGTCCACAACTTGTAAGAAAAAATGAATTGGCTAGTATTGCATGTTCAAATGAGTACATATCATGTATCAAAAATTATAGATCACAAGAAGCTCCTCTCCTACACATATATCGTCTATGGTTTCAACACAAATGTATCCATATTCTGCAACATCTTCTCTCCTCATAGAGATGGACCAAGGTGGTAAATAAGGAAAAAATTCATAACAAACATTTGGCCTTGAATTTGGGGGATGAGCATTTTTTGAGCGAAATCTTCTAAGCGTCCGAGTGAAGGAAAAAAAACTTCAAACTATGCAAAAATATGGTAAAAATGGATCGGAAGAAAACATAGTTTCACTTAGAAATATGGAAAGTATTATAGCAATGCCTATTTTATACACAAATCTTTACGTGAATCTTTGGAAATGGTGAGAACATAATGGGATATCTTTTGGAAAAACCCACACATAGAGTAGACTTCTCTATGAAAATTCCCTTATGATCCTTCTTACAACTGTTACTTAATGGGGGGTGACATTAAAAAACCCTCTCAACCTATCTTCATGAAATTGTTTCTCCAAAGAAAAAGCATAGAAGCAACCCATCAAGGTAGTTTCGCTAGCAAAACCCCTTTGAAGTAGGTCTTCTAAGGTACTTTTGCTCGCAAAACTACCTTGGACAACACTTTTAAAAGTGACATAACTTTCACATCCAATGTCCAAATATAGTCATTCAACCACTCAAATTGATCAGAAAACCCCATTTGAGCACATCTATGGGGTTATATTTTGGAAAATCTTGCATATATAGTATTAAATATTATGTGTATTTTATGAGAGTGATATATAAGCCCAAGTTAATACTTATTTATAGTAATTTAAACTTCTTTAGAAACATGTCCATAAATATATTGTTATTTATGCTATAAAAACACTAGAAAGATATTTCCATATGATGTAAATGTGTTTAATAAGTAATTATATATGCATTTACATTGAGCGTGATTATGAGGGATTTTTCTTAAATGAATTATTTTTCAACACTTTTTTAAGGTAACAACAGGGGTACAAGGGGATGTCTACAAATAAGAAAATTTATGTTATGTAAAAATGAATGAGTGACTAGTCTGTATATTTTTATGATAAAGGGATCTAGTTCTAGTGAAAATAAAAGTGTAAAAACCATGTTTCCTAAAGAAATACAATTTTTTAAATCTCTTGAAAAACACGCTCGAATAAACGTGCTCATAGGTTTTTGCTCATAAAATTGACACATCCTTGAATTTGTATTTCTACAGCTGTTGATATACCCGACCACATTGCCATGCCGAACATCGCCAACAATGTACACCATATCCTCTATAGAAACATAAGGGTTCTCTTGGATAGAGTACTTCTTTAGCCTAGTCTAACCTCACACAATTCTTTCCAATATTGATACACATATTTATCACCTCTGTAATGGAGAATAGTAGTCCCTCTCTTAATGAAATCATGCACAAATTTACAGTGCCTATAATAGTTGACTCATGCACCTCAAAATCCATATTTTTTATCTGAAAGACTTCCTTAATGGGAATAGGAAACTTTGGCGTTCCAAGTGGATCACGTCCTGGTACGTACATACTTAGACAAGATTTTAAAGTATATCTATCTGCATGGCAAATGACAATCCAATTAGCCCAAAATTACAGTAACTTGAGACAAAATCAATTGAAAATTTGGCATATGTACCTTCATGGAAAATATGCATTTAGAAGTCTCTTTAGAAAGGCCTTAGCAATGTGCTTCTTGATATAGCGACCTTTGTACCCTAGTTCTATAGCCATATGAGAAGCTTGCATAGCACTCATACTATCGATGGGTGGAGCAATACTTAGCATATTTATTTGTGACTTGTTAAGTTGAGGAAAGAATTCACCACCATCATGACTTGGCATACGGAATGTGCCCTTTAATTCTCTCTTATCACATCTAACCCTCGCCCTTAGTTGGTATGCAAGAGGAAGCTTTCCTGTATTTTATTCTATGATTAACCATTGATGATTTTGGGGAGGTAGCAAGCTAAGGTGTCCACTTCCAGACCACTTGCGGGTGAGTGTGACACCCCCTCGAGTGAAAATACAAAGGTTTTTCTTCGGTGTGAAATACCTCGATCGAGGTATCATCTCCGATGAAATTCACAACGAGGACAACCAAACCAAGCCAATACCTCGATCGAGGTCATAGACTTTCTTTCACCGAACCGAGCCTATATCTCAATCAAGGTATCGTGGCAAGTCCACATACCTCGATCGAGGCATTGTGGATAGATGACATCCGTCGTGTCCAATACCACAATCAAGGTACCTGGCATCTGATATGGCAGATGACATACCTCGATCGAGGTAGCATGGCAAGTCCACATACCTCGACCGTGGTAAGCTCGACCGATGACTTGGCTACATGTCAAATACCACGATTGAGGTATCTGGCATCTGACATGTACTGTGCTGGCAGCTGACATACCTCGATCGAGGTATAGTGGCAGGTTTACACCTCGATCGAGGTATGCTGGACCGATGTGTATGTGGCATGTCAAATACCACGATTGAGGTATGTGGCTTCCGACATCTACTGCGTTGGCAGCTGAAATACCTTGATCGAGGTATCGTGGCATGTTTATACCAACACCTATTTCATTAATTTTGGACTCTTGCACTGTCCAAATTCATTTTGTGAGCTAATTTTGGATAAAACATTTCAAAAAAAGAGGCTCTTATAAAACAAAACATTGAGTCAAAAAGGAAGATTTTAAAAAAACAAATTAGAAAAAATGATGTGAGATGTTATCAAAACTAGAGTACATTAAAAATAAAGTACATCACATTGTTAAAAGAGACAAAAAGTAAGATTTTAAAAAATCAAATTAGAAAAAATGGCATGACATGTTATGAAAACTATAGTACATTTCAAAAAGAGCACATCACATTTGTACAAGTAGATCATATTACTCAAAGCCATATGGTGTCAAAAAACACCTTAATACAGTCTCTCTTAACATCACATTTGTACAAGAAGTAGATCATATTACTCAAAGCCATATGGTGTCAAAAAACACCTTAATACAATCTCTCTTATCTTCTTAATCACCCTAAGTCTAGAAGATCTCATCATTGGTCTCTCTTATCTTCTCAACAACCCAATCTCCTACAAACACAACATCATACATGCATCACAACTCTTGTGATGCTTCTAGTGGAGATTGTGGCAACTCTTCTGATGCTTCCAATGGAGGCTGTGGTGCTCTAGATGTACACTCAGTCCCTACTTCTTCTGTAGTATGTAGTGCTTTTGGAGTAGACTCAGTATCCTCTTCCTTAAATGCAAGCGGAGGCTGTGGCAACTCTTCTGATGCTTCCAGTGGAGGCTGTGGTGCTGTAGGTGTACACTGGGTCTCTACTTCTTCTGTAGTGTGCAGTGCTTTCATAGTAGACTCAGTCTCCTCTTCCTTAAATGCAAGCTCTGATATTGCTTCAGTTGCACGTTGTATTCTAATGGCAGCAATTAGGTCTCGAATGATTTCAGCCCTAAACAATTGTATATCCTGCTCTGAATATTTGAGCTCCAAAGAGTCTTCCGATGAGTTCTATGGCTTAAGTGAGAAAATTTCTTTGAAAATCAACATGCAGTTGTAGGCAACTCTCCACCCACAACTATGCCCATCTTCCTGCTCTACTACTAAATGCTTTTGGAAGTCTACCAAGTCTTTGTACTGTCTTGTTTATCTGATAGCAGATACCAACTTCTCAATCGACTTGCTCATCGTGACATATTAAAAAAACTTAGTGTGTCTATTACATAAGGTACATAATATAGAAGTAACAACAGATTAATAGAATACTTACGTTTGCGCTAAGCCATGAAAGCCTACAATCGAGTTAACAAACCAACAATAGTTGTCTTCAAGGTCCCAAACCACCAGACTCCAATGTTCCCTACACGAATAATTAAGAACCATTATTATTTAACACAATGTTGCCAGTATAAGATGAAAATAAAGGTTGCCATGATACTTACATCTCATGATATGCCATAAATAGGACTCGCACGCCATGTAAATGTAAAGGCTGTAACAATTTACAAACATCGGCTATTGTCTTTCTGCTATCGCTAAGTATAGGAGAAAGGAGGGAATCCAACATATACACACGATTTTGTACGACTCTACCAAATCGTGAGATAACTATACTGCACCAACAAATAAATGAATATTAGCTTATTAGATTTAATCAAAATATTGAATTATCAAGCAGAGAAAAAGTTTGTATCAAACCTGAGAATGGCCATCATAACATTGTTATTGACCTCATTTGAGGCTCTAGAGAGAATTGAAATCTCCTCTCCCCCAAATTCAAGATACTGAGGTCTATGTTGAATCATAACCCTAACATTAAAAGAGCTTCCCAATTCTTCCAATGAAGCCATGTTTGTAGAGTTGAGGTCTTCTATCCTCTTTGACTCTTTGACGGCATTCATTTCGCAATCAATGATTGCTCGAATGGTACATGTTATAAATGCATAGAGATGCAAATCCGTATATGTTGACAGTGTGGTGTCATTTTGTATCTCAAAAATTTGACCAAGTACCAAAAAGCAATTGTAGCCCACCCTCCATCCACAATTATAGATGTGGCTATTCTCTTAATGTGATACCTGACATGTTATATACTCTATTTGTTGTGCCAAGTCACATTGCCGCATTACTATGTCGATAGCACCTACTAACTTTCGAGCTGATCTGCACATCAAAACATACAACAACAGTGAATATGTGCATTGCATATCAATCTACATGTCAAGAAGTGACAACAAGTGTAGTCTATACTTACTCTAACACATTGCCATGGATGGATGTCATTGAGTTGGCAAAGAAGCAATTCTTCGCAAGGATGTCCATGACTACCAGACTCCAATGTGAGCTGCATTATCAATAACGAATAATTACTGTGTTTGAGACAATTCTAGTAATGCAATAGAAAAAATAAGTAGGGTTTGATGCTTACTTCTCATAATATGCTGTAAAAATAACTCGTGCATCATTCATAGGAACATGCTTCAACCACTTGCAAACATCCTCTATGGTTTCTTTTTTGTTGCTAAGCACTTTCGAAATATGAGGATCGAGCATATATGAAACGCTTTGTATATTTTGTGAAAAATTTGCTATAACATTACTATATTAAAAAAAAAAGTATTAGCTTCTTGGGTTTAATCAAAATAAGCAAAGTATAAAGCCAAGGAAAAGGCTGCATCAAACCTAAGGATGGTTGTAATGACTTTGACATTAACCTCATTCTTAGGATTCAAGAGGATTGAAATCTCTTCTTCACCAAATTCAAAAAAATGAGGTTGTTGTCGAATTAACAACATAGCGGTGAATGAACTTCCAATCTGCTCCAATAGATTCATATTTTCATGACTCATCTTATTGAGAGAGTAGTCTACATCGTATTCTTCTTCACTTGCTATGTCCTCCACATCCTCCTTCTGCCATAAAAATATAAAAAAGTTATGCGATGTACACATCCCAAATAAAGGCTTAAACAAGCAGATAAGGTTTCATACATGCTTTCATTAGAGTGAGTCTCTCCTCTGCTTGGAGCAAAAATTTAAAAAGGTTTCATACATGCTTTCATTAGAGTGAGTCTCTCCTCCTCTTGGAGGAAAAATTTAAAAAGTTATGAGATTTACACATCCCAAATAAAAATAATGGTTTAAATAATCATAGAAGTATAAAGATAGCATGCTTTCATTAGACTCAGTCTCTTCTCCTCTTGGAGGAAAATATAAAAAAGTTATGAGATTTACACATCCCAATTAAAGGCTTGAACAAGCATACAAATATAAAGATAAGGTTTTATACATGTTGCAATGTAGTCATATTTTCAGGTTGTTTCCCAATGGTAGTAATTAGATGCTGAATACTCTTAGCCCAAAATGCTAGCAGATCGGCTTCTGTATATGATTCCATTTTGACTGGTAACTCCAAATCAAAAATCTCTCTAAGAAACAATATGCAGTTGTAGGCAGCTCTCCACCCACAGCTATGTCCATCTTTTTACTCCACTGGCAGACATCTTTTGAATTCTACTTGATCTTGTTGCTCCGTGGTTGTTCTGATAGCAGATACTAGATGATATGCAACTTATCTTTGCAATGGGCTGGAATCTACAATGAAGGAGGAATTCCTTCTTTACTTCCTTTAGCATATTCTCACCTTGTGCCTCTTCGCCTTGTTCATGTGGAATATTTTTAAGAGTGTCTTTAAAGAATTGACTGAAGGCTTCCTCGAAATGTGTAGGCCCTATAAATGTTATTTGATCCAGAAAACTATTTTTGGTTGGACAAAACATTATTGGGCGCAAGACCACATTGCTTGCCATAGGTTTCTTACCATCTCTCAAAGCCTCGTATATTTGCATTGCATAGGATATATCAAGGCTTCGGCTATTAGTAAAGAGAGCTGCAGCTTCCACATGTTTGGCATTCACAAACCACGTCCTTTGACCCCAGATATTTCCCACATCATCATCTGTAACTGCTTCATTTAGACGCAGATTAAGATTTTTGACTGATGTGACTTCATCCTGATCATCTTCAGCCTCGGGTTCTGAGTCTTCTTCATCTTTCTCTTTTTTTAACCGTTTTTCATCCTCATTATCTTTCTCTACAGTGGGACGATGTCTTTTTTTACTGCTTGGAGCCGTGGCTCTTGTAGTACTAGCCTTTTTTGCATTTCACGTCATGGTTTGCTAGCAAGAGCTTCTAGCATAACTGCAGTGGATCGACCTTGATCTTCTTCAATTTTTTTTAATTCCCGTGCACTCAAGGCTTGTTTTTCATCATCCTTAGTTACATCCACCATTTCTGGCTCTAGAAGTTTGCGCTCATGTTCTACAGGTTTGTGACAGTGTGCCTGTTCTTCTTGTCCCTGCATCAAAGTCTGAGCTTTTTGATCTCCTTCATGTGAAGATCCTTGAATATGAGGAGCATATTCTACATCCTGAAAGTATTCAAACATTATCTTTGCATGCAGCCTTTTTGCCACCACACTAGGAAATTGCTCCCAAGTATATGAAAGAGTCTCCAATGCACTTTGTAGCTCTGGAAACTTTGATGGTTGAGGAGGAGGCATCACAAAGGTCTTTGAGTCTCTCCTTGACACAATAAAATGAATACTGCCAACTTCAGGATCTGAACTCTTTGTTAAAATATCCACAAAGGTGTCTTTTTGCTGTATTATTATGCCTACCACAAGGCTTGAAGTCATATCTTTTTTGAAGAAAGTAGCATCCCATGGATCTTCAACACCATTGAACTCCCTTTTTGACATAAGTAGAAAGAGTCTCTTTTCCTTTTGATGAAGAAACCAAGCTCTTCTGCCCATGTGATATCGAGTCCACCTACAAAAGCCATTGGGGCTATATTCCTTTCCTTTGAAATTAAGAGTGACATCAGAAACCCATTCTTTGATCTCGGAGTCATTTAGGATAGCCATCACATTAGCTGATTGCTCCATAATCCTACAAGAAAAGATAATGAAGAATTTAGATACATACAAGTAAAGTACAATATACAACCCTTGATACAATAAATGTGGGAAATAGCCCAAAAGGCTTTATAAGGCTTCATATGGCAATAAATGTGGGAAATAGCCTAAAAGGCTTTACAAGGCTTAAATATTTGTACAAATGTAAAAAAATTAGCCAATAAAGCTTTACAAGTAATATAAAATGTCGTCTAGTGATAAAGCTTCAATCTTCGTGAAGACATGTAATCTGTCCATCCATTGATTTGCCCTCTAGTCATAAAGCTTCAATCTTCATGATGACATGTAATCTGTCCATCCATTGATATCTGTGCACTGATACCCAACTGATGCAATCTATCCACTAAAAATTGTTCCACTGATATCCACTTATGCAGCCCACATGATATCCACTTATGCATCCCACTGATAGTCATTAAATAGTGAATGGTCGGGATGGTCGGGTCTATTACAAGGCGCTTCATATGACAATAAATGTAAAAAATAGCATAGAAGGTTTTACAAGGGTTTTTATGACAATAAAGGAGCTTAAATATTTATACAAATGCAATAAAAATAACCAATAATCATCAAGCTCCAATATGTCCCATGACAGGTAATCTGTCCACTGATATATGCTCATGCAATCTGCCCACTGATAAACTTCTTGGTAAATGGTAAAAGGTCTTATTTAATAGCATGTTATGAGTGTTAAACCACATGTGAGCGAAGGGACTGACAATGATTAGGAACTAGTTAGAAAAATTTGAGCATGGCTTCGATTGGCAACTTGGAGAATTGTCTCTCCTCTAAGGCAATCTAATCTATGCTAAACTATACTAAACCAACCATCGAAGCGAAGAAAAGCAATAAATAATTTCTTTTTTTGTGTTCATTTTAATGTGCTGGGGATTAAGAGGCTTAAATATGCAAAAGAAGGGGTTGTGATGTAGAGGCTAAACCTGCATGTGAGATAAATGAAGAACAAATATCTAAAGAAAAGTTAACATTTTTCAATTTAAAAGATGAATATATATAAAAATATTATCTCACCTTCAAAACAAACCATAAATTCACTCTTTTATAATTTTTTAAAAGTATAATATAAAACATGTAAATATATAAAACTCTCTTTACTTTCTCTCTCTCTCTCTCTCTCTCTCTCTCTCTCTCTCTCGACTCCTAAATCTCTCTGTAGCCATAGTCAAGACACCTCATTCTCTCTCTTAATCTCTCTCTCTCTCTCTGACAACTCTTAAGTATTTTCCTCTCTATCCTCATCCCACTTATTCTCTCTCTCCCTCTCCCTCCCTCCAAAGAAGACCAACCACCAAGAGACTTACCTTGGATAGAGGTGTGGAAGCTTCTTGTCCTTCTTCAAAGCTACTTCTCTTTCTTCTCTTCCTTGTTCAATATCTTCTCTTGTATGCTTGGGGATGACTGTGTAAGCTTGGAGATGAGTGTGGATGCTTGGAGATAAGTGTGGATGCTCGGAGCTATGTTTGTTAATAGGAAAGCAAGCCATGCGACGCTAAAAGTATATGAAGGAAAGCAAGCACACCTAAAGTAAGTTCGAAAATTAGCTCGCAGTTTGCACATCTAAAAGTGCATCTAAACACACATCTAAAAGCATGTCTAAATGTGCATCTATCAACATGGCTACACTCTATTTTAGACACACCTATAGACACGTTCCATAGTATAGATGCAGTGTTAGAAGCGCTTTATATACTACACAGAGTTTTGACATTTACAACTCATGCAAGAACACATTTTTTGGGTTATTTATCTGTAGGATGTCTTCATCTTCAACAAGTAGCTCCAGTGAGGATGAATCCCTCCGTATCCACCATTGCGAAATGTGGTTGGAGCAAAAAATCAAATGTATCATGTGTGATCGATGTTAGGGAAACATGTATCATGCAAGCAAAATTACACTTAATCACATCTCAAAGTATGGAGAATGGGATGCGACTGTAAACATGGCAAGTGTTAAAGAGTTAAGGTTGATTGAGATAGCTATTGGTGTTCATGTGTTTAATATATGATTATTTTTTACTTTGCTTAGTCCCTCACACCTTACATATAAATAAAGTACAAATCAACCTTGGGTTGATTTCAAAACCCAAGATACATGTTTCCAATATGGTTGCTTCATACACACTCTTAGACATCACACCTTTCCATTGTAAATTGACCTTCAAATCCCAAAATACAAGTTTTCATCTACATCATTTTTTCATGGGCACTCCTAGATGTCACATCTTTCCATTGCAAATCGACCTTCACTCAATTTCAAAACCCTAAAAACACATTCTCATTACCATTGACTTCCTTGACTCTGTACATATCACAAATTTGAAGTACAAATCGACCTTGGGTCAATTTAAAAATCCATGAATACCTTTGCTTCATAGACACTATTCGACATTGTATGTATCTTTCCATTGTAAATTGACTTCGAGTCAATTGCAAAGCTCTAAAAACACAGTCTCATTACCAATTGGATTCCATAGTCCCTGAACATTACATATTTAACACAAATTTCATTAATTTTGGACTCAAATGTCTATATTTGGACTTATTTCAAAAATGCTTCCCAAATGGAAAGTTTACTTTTTGAAACGATCCCTTCCAAATTAAGAGATTATTTTATGGAACTATCCTTTCCACATAAAAAGCTTATTTACTCATATAATTCTTTTGCACTAAAAATGGAAAAAATAGGGAAATGTTATAAGTTTTTTGAAGTCAAAATTTAAAAATGAAAATTACAAAATTTAACATAACATGTTATAGAGACTGAGACCTAACTTTTCTTAGCTTATTGACAATTTAAATTAATAAAATTAATTTAAATTAATAAATATATATATACATATATATATATATATATATATATATATATATATCTTCCTTCCTCACCTCCCCCTTACCCTCTCCTCCCATGCCCCTTTCACTCTGCCTTCCTCACCCCTCTCCTTTCCTTCACCTCCTCTCCCCTTCCCCCTTCCTCACCCTCCCCTTCCCTTCTCTTCCCCCTTCCTTCACTTCACCCTCCCTTCCCCTTCTTTTCTCACTCCCCCCCCCTTCTTTTCCCCCTTCCTTTCCCTCTCTGCTCCCCCCCTCCCCTTCTTTTCCCCCTTCCTTCCCCCCCCCCTCTCTCTCTCTCTCTCTCTCTCTCTCTCTCCCACCCCCTCCCCTTCCGTTCCCCATTCCCTTTCCCTTCCCTTCCTTTCTCCCTCCCCTTCCCTTTCCCCTTCCTTTCCCCATCCCTTTCTCTCTCTTTTCCCCTCCCTCCCCTCTGTCAATAGCTGTAGACAATGTGAACCCCACATAGACATAGATGAACTAAAAGCCTTCCAAGCATGTTTGTGCCATATGGGCAAGTGCAATGCACCCATCCCACAATATGTACCAATGGCCTTCGATTGATATGCCATGTGGGAAAGTGCATCGCACTTGTCATATGTACCAGTGGCCCTCCATTGATGAAACAAAGGCATGTTCATGCCCTGCATGCATGTGCATCATCTTATGATGTCATATCTTCCATATTTTACAGTTTTGAAACTCTCAAAAGGTGTTTATCAATACCATTATGATATTTTGAAGATGTTAGAGGACTCTTATGGTGAATTAATGTCATGCATGGGCCATACATACATACATACATTCACACACACACACACACACACACAGAGTACATATATACATATACATAGACATATACATATATATACATAGATACATACATATATATCTATATCTATCTATATGCACACACACACACACACACACATAACACACACACACACACACAAATAAATAAATATATATATATATATATATACATATATATATATATATATATAATTATTTCTATTAATTTAAATTGTTAATAAGTTAATGAAGAGTTAGGTCTCAGTCTCTATAACATGTTACAAGTTAAATTTTACAATTTTCATTTTTTGTACTTCCAAAATCTTACAAAGTTATCCTTCTTTCTTGTTTTAATTTGTTTCTTTAAGAGTGGATTTTTCTAAAAAGTTACATCTTAAAGTACTCCAAAATATGTATACAAATGATTTTGGAGAGTACACTTTCAAAGATACTTACACAAATGATTTTGGATATTGCACAATCCAAAGTTAATGAAATGTATGTTATTTGATGTACAAATTGACTTTTGGTCGACTTCAAAAGCCAAAATACATGTTTTCATCAACTGGCTTATTTCATACACACTCTTAGGCATCACATCTTTGCACTGTAAATTGAACTTGGGTCAATTTCAAAACCCAAAATTCATGTTTTCATCTACACCATTGCTCCATAGACACTCCTAAATGTCACAACTTTCCATTGCAAATGAACCTTGGGTCGACTTCAAAACCCTAAATACACATTCTCATCACCATTTAGCTCCTTGACTCTCTACATATCATAGAGTTTAAGTACAAATCAATGTTAGTTCAATTTCAAAACCCAAAATACATGTTTTTATCAAGACCTTAGCCTCAAAGGCAGTCTTGTACACATCACATCTTTCCATTGTAAGTCAACAACCTTGGGTCGTTTTTGAATTTCATCTACACTGTAATCGCTTCATAAGCTCCTAGACACCACATCTTTTCATTAAAAATGGACCTTGGGGTGATTTTAAAATCCTAAAAAGGCATTCTCATCACCATTGAGTTCCTTGACTCTCTACATATAATAGATTTGAAGTACAAATCAAACTTGGGTCGATTTCAAAACCCATGAACACCTTCCGCTTCATGGACAATCTTAAATATCATATCTTTCCATTGTTACTCAACCGTGGGTTGATCTTGTAATGGCCACGGGGCAACAACATGATGGACTTTCTGGCAGAGAAACATATCGAGCATTCAAGTTTTTCCATCATCTTTGCTTCGCACTGCTCCTTCACCCTTGCTACCTTAGTTTTTCATTCTTCTTTCATCCTTGAAATTAGCATTGTTCTTTAATACTTGAAATTTGCATTTGCAGTGGGCCTTCATCTTGCATCTCGTGGGCCTTGATCTCTTGCATCTCCTTTGCCATCCTTGAAAGTTGTGCTTCTTTGTATTCACACAAAAGGCGACTGAAGAGTCGAGCATCAAAGCTATGCTCCTGGAAGAGTTCACTAGTTGGAAGGCCGAATTGTACTCAAAATTATCATCAGAGTACACAGAGGACATGGCAAGGCTAAAAGCCTGCTATTCCCAGGAGGCCAAAGATGCAAAAAAGATTTACTAGGAGACAATGAAAAAACATTGTGAGGAAGAGATCACAAATGGCAAGAATGCGATGATGCAACTATATGGAGGAGATGGGAAAGTTCAAGTCCCATTGCCAAGAGGATGCGAAAAGGGAGATGCAAGAAATTATGGCCCACTACGAAGCACAAATTTCAAGGATGGCAAAGGAGATAGAAGAGATGAAGGCCCACGAGATGCAAGAGATGAAGGCCCATTGCGAAGTGCAAATTTCAAGGATGAAAGAAGAATGCAAAACTGAGGTAGCAAGGGTGAAGGAGTAGTGCGAAGCAATGATGATGGAAGAACTTGAATGCTCGATATGTTTCTTTGCCAGAAAGTCCATCATGTTGTTGCCCTGTGGCCATTACAAAATCTATGAGAGTTGTGTGTCCTTCTTTGTATTCACACAAAAGGCCATCATTATATAAAATGAGGAACTGCTATCGACGGAACATAAAAATGAATGAGAAACTAGCATCGATACAATAGTAAAATGTATGATAGATCCTCCATTGGTAGGGAAATGTTGATCGGTCAGAAATTATTCTATCAACCAGAGAAGTTTGCTATATAGCAGCATTGCACCAAGGGCACCGACGATGAAATTGTAAGGAAGACACACAATTCTCACATATTCTGTAATGGCCACGGGGCAACAACATGATGGACTTTCTGGCAAAGAAACATATCGAGCATTCAAGTTCTTCCATCATCTTTGCTTTCCTACTGCTCCTTCACCCTTACTACCTCAGTTTTGCATTCTTCTTTCATCCTTGAAATTTGTGCTTCACAGTGGGCCTTCATCTCTTGCATCTCCTTTGCCATCCTGAGGCCATCCTTGAAATTTGCGCTTCGCAGTAGGCCTAATTTCTTGCATCTCCCTTTTTGCATTCTCTTGGCAATGGGACTTGAACTTTCCCATCTCCTCTGTGTACAGTTGCATCATCACATTCCTGCCATTTTTTATCTCTTCCTCACAATGTTTTTTCATCATCTCTTGGTAAAGCTTTTTTGCATCTTTGGCCTCTTGGGAATAGGCAGCTTTCAGCCTTGCCATGTCCTCCGGGTACTCCGATGACAACTTTGAGTACAGTTCGATGTTCCAGCTAGTGAACTCTTTTAGGAGTGTAGCTTTGATGCCCGACTCTTCGATCGCCTTCCAAATGTGAGTTGTTTCTCCCATAGCACCACAGATCGCTGGCTTCTCCATCTCTACAAACTGAACATAAAGCTATCAAACACCTTCCTTGCACAACATTGATGGCAAGGAGCACATAGTGAATTCCCAGGTCTGGAAGCCTGGTCTAAACTATAGTGAATTTTCGAGTCTGGAAGACAATGCTTTTCAAGCTTTTTTGCTTGTTTTAAATTAATTTTAAAGAGCTATAGCTAGCTTTTACACATGACATGTGGCATCTAATAGCTATCAAGTATTCACATTCTTTTTATTAAAAAAAATAAACAAGGTTCAAAAGGCCTTGCCCAAATCTTGAGTCTTGATTGGGCTTTCTACACACAAAGCAACAAAACAACCTTTAAAAATGCAAAGTGGAGCTTATAAGTCATGCAAAGGTAGCCAACTAGCAAATGAAAAAGGTTTCACTTCATGGAGAATGTGTTTTAGAGACAACCTATTGACGAGATTATTAGTTTGTGATGCTTATATTAGCTGGAGGTAGTTATAAAGGTAGTTTCTTTTGAAAGCGTTGGCCTCATTGATGACTCAAATTCTTGCTGAAATGGCACCTTGCACGGAGCTCGCTCCAAAAGCAGAATTATCCCTACTCATGAGAGCCCGAAAACTCGATTCTGCTCCCAGGAAAGCCCAAATACTGACAGGAAAGAAGGGAAGCTAATGGAGGCCATGGGAAGGCCAAGCATTACCTATCCTCTAGAGGGAGGGGAGAGGAAATCGGTTCCTATGTCCCAACTGTGCCTTCCATAAGAAGCGTAAGGAGCACGTGGACAATGAGGTTTGCAAGCTCCCCTTTTTGAGAGCTATAAAACCGTTTTTAAAGGAGCTGTGGAGACTCTAGTATACATTGAATATGCAAAGAGATTATTGTCACAAGCCAAAGATTAGAATGTAGAACGCAAGATCTCTCCTTGTCTCCTTTCAAGAGATATCTAGTGAAACCAAGAGCCATTCTTCCTAGTTACTGTTACCATCATAAAGATCAACTGCACAAGATTCAAGATTTTGCCAATTGTGTTTAGGCATGTGTGGGCCTACAAATACCTAAGATTCTATTTGTGCAAAGGACGTGAGAAAGCGCATTGCTGTAGGAAAAAAGAAACCAGAAACCAAGAGGAAAAACAATTACTATATATGGAAAATATAATTGAAGGACAATGAGCATGTTAATGTATTGAAACATACCATGTACATCAATACTTTCTACCACCCCAATTTTTTGCAATCAAAAGCAATCAAGCATAGCAAGGAGCATAAAGTCTTGAACATGGACAAATTGATCCATCAAAAGTAATACTCAAATACTCGTGGTAGTTGATCGATTTTCAAAGAAGGCACACTTTATTCCTTGCAAGATGACAAGACATCCAAACAAATAATCGGCAATACAAATATTAACGTCTAATGTAGTGTTCTAGAGTCAAGAGGTCCAATTTAATAAAATGAAATTAAATGTAGATTCACCTACGGATATAGAGACAGAACGGGAAAGAGAGAGAGAGAGAGAGAGAGAGAGAGAGAAGACAGTCCCACATGTGCCGTTAATCTTGCTATTGGTTTCTCCATCCATTCCAACTTAATAGACACATCTTTGACATGCGTATCTCCATCTTTTGGAGTGTTGTAATAAGCAAAAAACCATTTGATTAGTTCTTCAATGATAAGTTGTCAATCCAATGATGGGCCAAAGGTCGGTTTGCCTTGCCATATTTTGTTGGCTAGGCCACAGAAATGAATGATGTGCTAAAGGAAATATACACAAGTATATACACTTTTGTTTAAAACGAGTAACTTGACCCATCTACGATGGGCTAGTGACCCACTCCGTCGAGTCTCAAGATGCTAAAATGTCTTAAACCAACAATATAACAAAAGAAACATTTAAATGCAAGCAACATACTCTAACCAAAAAAATTCTCTATGACATAGTACTTCAAAATATTACATCCAAAAGTGAAGCTAGAGAACTGATTAATATGTCCAAATACACATCCATAAACAAAGTCATAACTAAACATACAAAATCTACAATAGATACACAAACATCCCTAAAAGGAGAAGTCTGCGGCCATGCACTATAAGGAAAAGCCTGTGCCGGCCATGTACTCCACGTCCGCCAAGTCCAAAAAAATTCTCTATGACAAAGTACTTCAAAACATCACATCCAAAAATGTCACATGTCTGAACATGCAATAGCTACATCAAAGAACTGATTGATATATACAAATACAAAGCCACAAATAAAGTCATAACTGAACATACAAAATCTACAATAGACACACAAACATCCCTAAGGGAAATGTCTGTGGCCATGTACTGTAGGGAAAAGCCTGCAACGTCCACCACATCCACCATGTCCGCCACGTCCACCATGTCCACTGCGTCCACCATGTTCATCGTGTCCACTGCAGCTACGAACATACAGTGGAGTACTAACAATCGTATCTGGACCAACATCACATAGAAAGATAATTTAGGAACTATAATTTTTGAGCCACAAAACTTTTATACATGTATGTTGGTAAAACCCAACTCATTCGTTAGAGTACTTACTCAGATGCAAAGGGCTGTGAACAGTGCGGACAAAGGTGTACGTGTGGTTCCCATTTTTCCCTCGATAGAAAATTCATGTCTGCACACATTCATAGTATCCTAGCCAGCAAACAGTGATGGCCTGTGGTCCATCATCCCTATGAAGCCGGCAAGCCAGGACAGTGTAATATCCCAAATGGACTCATCCCTCCAAAGGATTATGGATGTGGAGATTCATTACAAACCTTGAATCAAGAACAGTCCTAAAAGACAAACAATAGCATGTTTTCCCACTCATATATAATCCAAAAAACCTTTTGTTTTAACAAAAATAAAGCAACAAAAATGTACACAGTTCTTATCCAACGTAGCTCTCCAACTCAATCAAATCTAACAATAGTTGCACGCTCTCCAGAGATCCCCAGCCCAGAGGATCTGCAATTTTCTAAAAGTGAATGACTATACTATTAAACAGGTCGACATAAAACGTGATTGTCAAGCAACTATGTACCTTGCACCTGTGCTCCTGTTTTGGTGACAAACGTGAACTGACTAAACATCCTATGCCATTGCAAAAAGAAACGCACGTGTCAATCTACATATACTCGAAAAAAAAATAGACTTTGAAGCGAAAATAGCTTGTAGTATATTGCAAACCCACAACTCAAATGAAAAATAAAATCCAAACATTATCAAGGACAAAATCATGAAATATTACATCTCACTTCATATTTGTATAAATAGCCGGCATTCCCGAAGTCCTATGATAATTCTTGGATGGAATATTGAAAGAACTTAAAAAAACCTATACAAAGATTACCAAAATGAAGATTTGCCACCCAAGAAAGTCTGAGGAGGACTTGAAAGAGCAATGTCATACTCCTAGGCTCTTACTATTGCCAATTGCAAAACTTCCTTGTACACGATATTTGTGGTAGAAGTATTATCCATCTCCTCACCCCTAGCATCAGATGCACTATGCCTTCAATGCCGTACCATTAATTGCATCAACCTCAATGTTTCGAGGTGTGCAATAATAGCACGCTCTCGAAAGTATGGTGCACAGTCAAAAACAGTTGCAAGCCCTTGATACACCCATCCAAGAGGCCTTCCATGGACTTTGTCTCTAAAAGCATCTGTGATGGAATCACAACAGTATCTTCTTTTGTACATCTATTTATCCCATTGCCAATGTTCAAAACCCATTGCGTGAACTCTTGCTCGGCACAATTATCACCATTCTGAAGGACCCGCATAATCTGTGTCAAATTCAATACTATAGTGCGACCCCAAATCCTTGAGTGGCATAAGGTAGCATTGACAATGTCCTCTTGTCCTGCCTTTGGAAGCACTGGCAAGACCTTTGTCTAAAATCCCCCCCCAACAATACCACCTTCCCACCAAAAAGTTGCTCATTGGACATGATATCTCGCAATGTTCTGTCTAGTGCCTCGAAAGCAAACCGGTGAGTCATGGGTGCCTCATCCCATATTATCAGCCTAGCCATCTTCAAAACATCTGCGAGTTGACTACTAACCTTAATATTGCAACTGCTAGTACCATCCAGCTCCAATGGTATCTTGAATCATGAGTGTGCCGTGCATCCATTGGCTAGTAGCAATGTAGCAATCCCTGAATATGCACATGTCAAAGCGATGAGCCCCTCCCCACGCAACTGTGAGAGCAAGCAATTGTAGAGAAAGTTCTTTCCAGACCCTCCTAGACCATCGAGAAAAAAGACCTCACCACCATCTCCATAGACCCTTGCCAAAATCTGATCAAATGCAGCACGTTGACAGTGATTCAAGGACATTTCCATTTGCTGTGGGTAGTCTATGCTTCTTTCACACAATCAAACATTCTTTCTTCTTGCAATAAGCCATTTGCAGCTTCTGACAAAGATGTTCTTTCTATAACAGGCATGCCATCAAACTGAGCCAACCTTCGCCCATGTTGTTGAAGAATGTGCTCCAAGTGCAATACAACCTTCTTTATCACTAGTGCATGACGACCAATTAAATTCCCCATACTTGATTCCAATATATGAAAAAAATCATTCGAATGCTGAGTGGAAAATGTTTCCCACAAAAGTCCAGGAGACGTCGGCTCATAGAAAACTAGTATTGTGACAAATAGGTGTCTTAGTTGTGCACTATTTTGATAAAACATAGCCTCTTGCATACACACAAACCATTCATCATCACTTTCCAACAATCCCCGTGCTATGCATGCTGCCTTGAAAGTAGGGTAGAGTTGATTGTCAAAAGTACATAGGTCATCAAAGGACTTGCATCCCGTGCACACATTGAGAAGCATAAGCATGAAGTGAGCTCACCAGCTGATGTGGAAATATTGTACATCTGACCGATGGTATTCCCCTTTTGTCTTCTAGTCCGTTGCTTACTGGTTTTGTTCCAAACCAACTTGTTTGGCAAGTCACCATATAGCAAGTTGCTTGCATCATATTGCAACTAATTGTAAGTGAACCATTCTGTGAGGGTGATCTTTTGATTTTTTTCCCTGCCTACAACATTTTGCAAATCATCATCATCTCAAAATATGACATTATTGTGCATCGGAAGATGAACCTAGAATCTTTGCACATTGGGTTTTTCATTGTGCATGGCATACTCGTAAATCCGCCAACATGCTTCTGATGCTGACATGTAACATGCATCCAAGTAACTACTAATCTCATCAATGCCACCGTCAACTATATTATGCAAATGCCCTTGCTTTCCTGCATTATTTAGCTACATCTTGATGATGGCTCTGTCATGACCTTTGTACACATATTTATACAAATACTTAACTGCAGTGATTGTGGAGCATATTTCAACATTTATGTGTGCCTTGTACTTCATGGAGAGGAAAGGATTAAATGGCACAATCCAACGATTATCAATCACACCCCCTTTCACTTGTATCTTTCTACCATCATCATGATGCATGTAAACTGGATAGCGTTGCCAACAACAATAGTTTGCAAGAATCCACGTGGATAATGATGAATGCATTTTCCATCAACCATGCAAGCTGTAGATGGATTTAATGCACCACACGGACCATGGACATTACATTGCCCAATAATATCATGCAACTTCGAGAACATTGCCTTATCCAACAACTCTGCACACACTAATCGGTCATAGTGACCGATCTGCACGGGTTTGAAACCACCTTCTAATATCAACAATATGTGTGAGTGTGGTAGACCTCTCTTTTGAAACTCTATCACACTCACGTATCCAGCCACCTTCCCAAACAAATTATGTTTTGTAATTGACTGCATCATGTCCTTATGCTTTTGAAAAAACACACGGGCTGTCAAATCTGGCTAGTCTTGCATAGTTTGCCTCGGCAACAATGCTATATATATTTCAGGCCATTTGGGATTACAGGCGAATGTAATAAATAAATCAGGTTTTTCCCTTTTCCCGACAATTGCCATAGCATCTTGGTATAGCTGGCACATATATCGAGGCCCTCTTGTAAAAGAAGAAAGCAACACCACCCTATGCCTTGCAGCATTGCCAAGCATAGTACATGTCCCATCAATTGTATTCACCATGTCCATCAACCCTTGATAGACTTCAGCGCATAGGGAAGCTTGGTTGTTTTGTATTCACACCAACCTGGACTCTTCCATGCTACTATAGGCATCAACCATGTATTGTTGCAACAATCTACCCCCATGCAAAAGACATGCATTTGTATCATATCTCACTTGCAAACGATATGCATAGTATTGTCTCTGGGTGACACAACTCTATCCACGTATCTCGTGCAATGGTGTGTGATTAGGAACATCACTATATGGGATATATGGATGCCAACCGTCTTCCCCCCAAGGGAACAAAAGAACATACATGAGAGGCATGTATGATCGGTGCAAATTAGATATTCTACGCACAAACCCATTGCGGTTAAAAATCTGGATGTCTCGATTTCCAATATTGAAGTCATCCCCTTGTCCTGGCATGATTGCAACAACCTTGCTAGCCATAGGAGCCAAGTACTGCCTTGAGGTGGAGTGCTCTTACAAATAACCATCCTCAGGTTTGTATGTGGATTTGTTCTTAGCAATTGCCCAATGGCCATCAATGCACTGGCATATGGATTGCACTCGTGCATCATTCTCTGTAACACCTCCAAAATGCCTGGATCTAAACTAGGCATCCCCTGCAAATGGTGTTCTAGTTCATGATCAGTGTCATACATGTACAATTGTGCAAAATGTGACATCTCTTGCCTAGCCTCATCGGGCAACAAATTTCCAACCCGATGATACACACTACCATGGACCCAAAAGTTCTGTATACCCCCATTCTCATGGAACATTTGATCAACATGGGCTCCCGACGAAACAAATGCCATGGCACTATTATATGCCCTAATTTTTTTCTTATTTAGTCTACTTCTAGCATCATGTATGTGTAGTACAACTCTCAAAATCTCTGGCGGTTCTTCTAACGGCAACAATGACACATGACCAACTTTGCAACAGTGCTTGCCCACAACTTGATGCATATGCATTCGTGTCTCTTGTTTCCACAGTTGAGCTTAGCAAAAGCTACATGTATGATCCATGGATCTGAGTGCATGAAAAGAAGGAGCATTAAAGATCAATGGATACAAAGATGGATGCTCTACATTATCCCTTAACGAAAAAGTACGCAAGATAGAGAGGCTCCCCCCTGCACCCAAAATCACACCCCTATTGTGAACAACATGCCTTCGAGCTCTTAAAAGAGTAGCATCCCTGGTTGCATCCATTTGAGTAGTTATAAGTACTACTGGAGCAGGTTCATGCTCATTACCTACTATTGGTGAAGTATGGAGGTTCATTGTATTTTCAACAACGCACGCTACATTACTATGACCATGCATTTGATTCTCTTGTCTGCATAGGCCGACTTCTACATCCATAGATTCCACCGTCACCCTCACGCTTCTAGCAACTGGTGTTCTCGACCTTGTTCTTTGTATAGCATAAATACGACAGGCCACCCGCATTGAATCCATTTGAGTAGTTGTACCTATTACTAGAGCATGTTCATGCTCATTATCTACTATTGGTGAAGTATTGATGTCCATTGTATTTTCAGCAATGCACACTACATTACGGTACCCATGCATTTGATTCTATTGTCTGCGAAGGCCGTCTTCTACATCCATAGATTCCACAGCCACTCTCACACTTCTAACTCCTTGTGTTTTCGACCTTGTTCTTTGTATAGCATAACTACGACGGGCCGCCCACGTTGAATCCATTAGAGTAGGTGTATCTATCACTGAAGCATGTTGATGCACTCTACCTACTGTTACTGAAGTATTGAGGTCCGTTGTATTTTCAGCTACAATGCATGCTACATTACTGCATCCATGTATCTGATTATGTTGACTGCAAAGTCCTACTTCTACACCCATAGATTCCACAGCCAACCTCATGCTTCTAGCACCTTGTGTTTTAGACCTTGTTCTTTGTATAGCATAATCGCGACGGGCAGCCCACATTGAATCCAACAATCTTCTCCTATGAGAATGTATTGAATGTAGCCTCTCTTCTATTCATCTTCCCATCTTCTGTATCCACTCAACCAACTACATAAAGATCTATTCCTCAAAGGGAAAAATAGCTTAATCAAATAACCCATGCATCATCCCTAACCATGACAAAATTGATGGATCTCAACCAATGTGCCCTAAGGAAGAAAATAATTTAGAAAAGCAAGAAGCAAGGTTAATTAGCAAAGCCATCCTTTTCCGATCTATCTAAAATTGAGAGTTGACCATCTATGCATCTTGTCCCATTACAATACATAGAGCCATGGATTTGTCCTTACCCTATTGAAAATTGATTAGCTTAGGGTGTAGTGAAAAAAGGGCATATGCACCCTAAAACAAGGCCTCGTGCTACTCCAAATGCAATAACACCTAGCATGAATCTTTGTATAATCATGATTTTGAGGTCCACTAATTTAATCCCATTTGACCATTGATGTCCAACATCCTCATGCAAAACTGGTGTCATAAACCCACATGTGTCCTAATATATGGTGAGTGCATGGTGAGTGCATGGCACTAGGTATTTTCTTTTAAAAGTGCATTTGCAAACCTATTTATAGGACACAATATAGCACAATTCTTGGCACATAGTGACCTAGAGGCACACTGAATATCGTCCCATTATAAGACACAAAAACATGGATTTATCCTTAATATCCTCTTTAAAATTAATGAACTAAGAATGCAGTTGAAAGAAGGCATATGGGCCCTCAAATAAGGCCTTCCAAGTGCTAGCATTTCATAATCCAATACATGTCAACGTTTTTTAAAAGTCTGTTAAGAACTAAAAGTGAGAGAAATTTGAAAATTTTGAAGAAATAAAAAAATTTCATATTTATACAGATTACCACCCACCAAAATACTAATGAAAATAGCAACAACAAAATAATCAACAAAAACATTGGCAAAAATATCGATGCTATAAGGATAAAATAGAATATGCCAAATCCCATCCATTACTCTCATCCTCCAAAGCTTTTAGCCAGCTCTCCCCCACTTTTATCTTCAGAGACACATCTACACCGGGTGAGGAGACATAATAGCCTCTAAAAATGAACTTGAAACGAGTGTACCGTGTAATGAGGTGCGCCATTAAGGATTGCTCATAAGGTGCTTGATTACAGTGATACAGAGGTTGGGAATCATGAACTCTATAGGTATAATTTCTACAAGCCCTATAGTATTTGGAATGAGCTACAGTCTATCAAAATTCTATAAAAGCAAAGGCATGTAAGGCCCATATGCAAGTAGGGGTTTAAATATTATCCCTTGAGTGTGCATCGTATTCCCTAGTAGTACACCCCTCTAGTTCACTCCTTTTTCTTTGGTATATAGGTTCTCCTAATAGTACACCCCTCTAGTTCATGCCTTTTTCTTTGGTTTGAATATTATCCCTTAAGTGCACATTGTATCTAGATTCTCCTAGTAGTACACCCCTCAGTTTACTCCCATTTCTTTGGTATCGATGAAGGTTGAATCAAGTCTAGTAGTATAATAGGAATTGGGGCCATAGGCTTGCTCCACCAAACTGTCACATTAATTTCCCTCACCCACCAACAGATCCTCTATTGTAATCCTCAAAAAATTTCATTTGTAGGTTGCTATTGCAAGGTGTTTCACCACCATTTGAAGAAAATTTGGGTACTTAAACATTGCATCAGTGGAACTTTGGTTGGAAAAGGGCCAATGTGCCTTTCTCTCCATGATCCAAAAAGGATGCACTTGAAGATTGAAATTTGCCTGATTCTTGCTTTGTCTAATGGGTAGTTGTAAACTTATTTGTTGACCTCTCCTCCCACTGCTTTGGAGTATGAGGGATGCACAATTCAAACAAAATAAGTGTGACATGACACGTCAAGTGATTCTAGCTTAGGTTGCCAATTTCATTGTGAAAAGGCTCTTGAGCTATGTGAATATTATTGGAATGCTATGAGGAATGGATTATTAAAGGCTAGCAATGGGTAGTGTGGGCACACACATACACATGTTATTCATTCCTCGTAGTAGGGGTAGTGTGGGCATAATATTTGTTTTGTTTTGGAAGCGCTTGATGTTCCACTCACCCTTCGCCCCCCAATGTACATGGCCATCTACCAAGGAACATATGCTCATGGCCTGTGCTTCTTGAGGGAATTGGGTGGGCAAATGCCCAACTACTTGAGTTACTGTTTCTCTATTTCATGCACTTGGTTGGGGGGGTGGGGGGGGGGGTGTGTGTAGACAATTTTCACCCAAAAAAAAAAGTGTGTATGGAGATGCATTGAGTATGTGGAAGTGTCGCCACATGATGGGGCGATAGGATTCATGAAGGTTCAGCGAGATGGTGAGGGCGTACTCACATGACCCCTCCATGTGAGTCCAACATGTGGACGGTGGCCCAAGAGAGAGAGCGGACTAGTCTTCATAAAAACCTTGCAAATTATATACAATGAATTTGCAACATTTTGACTTTCACTTGCAAAATTTTTATAGTCAATTTGTAAAATATGTAAACTTTAAGCAATGTAGGCTTGTTTTAGACCCATCTGTACATGAGATGTGATTAGTCCCGCTCGAGCGACGAGCGTTTATTCATAGGTCCAAATGGGTGGTAGAGTTTTGTTGGTTCTAAAAGGTAACATCTTAACACATTTCTTTGTGTCGGCTTGTTGGGTGAGCCAATAGCCCCGGACGAGAATTCGTCCTTGAGACGAGCTGAGATTTTATTTTCAGCGAATGAGCCCCAGACATGGAACCCACATACTCGTCAAGGTTGTTAGTCGGTTAAGATAAGATCTAAGCGATTCGATTGCAATACATTAACAGCCAGAAAGTCATGCACAAAAATGCCGGTGGCACCTAACGAAAAATCGAGCCGTGAGACTTAGTGTAGCTTCGAGTAGTCCTTGAAGGCCGAAAGGGGCACATATCAGCCTTCCTAGTTAGAAACTGGTCAAATTCATCGGTCGTTGGAATTCTCCCAACTTTCCCCTCCTTGCCCCTGCCCCCCTTACCCTACAGTTTAATTGAGAAGTCTGCAAATCTCAGGCAAGTTTCACACCATGCACACGGACATGGAGAAAAGTGGAGGACAAGTTCCTAGTCTTACTTGGAGAAATAGCTCAGACATGCCTAGACGTGGAGGAAAAGAATTGGTGTCTAGCTCGAGTAGGCCGTCGAACTCCTTGGCCAAAGAAAAGAAAAGGGAGGGAAGAGCATTGGTTGGGGGTTGAGTCTCTACCAATGGGACCTACAAGATTCTTTGCCAATCATCTTGTAATGTAATAATGTGGCACCCTTGGGACCCAAGATGCAATAACTGTGGGCGGGCAAGATTGCCCATCCATGAGCCTTGGGTGTGCCCACGGGCGGGCAAGTGTGTAAACACCCTAATTAGATCATGATTTCACAGGGTGGTGCTTCCTCCATGTCTGGGAGCATGGTGTCAACCCACCCTCAAGAAGAGAGACCTGAAAAATGTACATGTTTTCTGTGAACACAGCAGGAGACAGTCCTGGAGACTGGAGTCACGAGTGAACAGAACCAGTGTGTCTGTCAGACTGTACCGTCCGGCTCCAAGGGAGGATTCCTGAATCCTGCATTAGATTAAGTGGTCTGATGGAGCGACGTACGATTTCATTGAATGGATGATCAGGTCACCATGTCCATTTGAATCACAACGTAAAGAGAAGACGAAATGTCACGTCCAAGTAGTTGAAACACAGCAGGCTTGAAAGATGACAGCGGGGGGCGAGCGCGGTTGAGACTCTTGAGTCTTGAGAGCAATGTGAGAGGACTCAGATATGGCATGTCACTGATGCCAGGATTGCTTACACGTATTGGGTAGTTGCATCTTTGCATCTTTGGAAGCTGGGCTTTAACGATCACAGCTCATTTGCATCTACGGTCTTCCAAGTTCCCACATCCAGCAACCCGGTGACCCGGTCTCAGCACTCCTCCCAAGCTCAGGCATGGCGTTTTCCCTATCGGGAGCAGTAGTAGTCTTGTCTATCTTCTTGGTTGTCAAGTTTCTCTTCTCTCGTAAAGCCCACCACATCAAGTCCTTGCTTCGAAAGCACGTGGTCATCACCGGTGGTTCGAGCGGTATCGGCTTTGCTCTGGCGAAACAGTGTGTTGCCGCGGGGGCTTATGTAACTCTTATGGCCAGAAACGAGAGCAACCTCATAAAAGCCTCTCAAATGCTTACTAAGACAGTGGGTTGCCAGTCTGAACAGATATTTTGGAAGGTGTTTCTCGTCTCCACAATCTTATATCTTCTCCGTCCTTCCATTTTTTTTTCTTGGCAACTCTTTTGCAAACAAGGATGCTTGTTCATAGGGGATTGGAGGTTTGATCCTTTTAAAAAGTCTTAAAGAATAGAATTGCTTGACATATTGCTATCCAGGCAGTGGATGTGAGCGATATAGCTGCTGTTTCATTGGCAATCGAAGAGAGCTTTCGTTGGAGACCCATAGACATCCTTATTTGCAACGCTGGGCAAGCAATACCTGGCTCTTTTGATGATGTCACTTTCAAAGACTTAGAATCGGTGGCCAAAACCAACTTTTTGGGTTGTGTCTATGCAGTACGTGCTGCTCTGCCACTGATGAAGACCAGGAGCATGGAAATTCCGTGTTCCATTGTTTTGATAAGCTCTTTATCAAGCTTGGTAAGTACGTTCTAGATGATGACTTGCTTAAGGTCCACGTCTAAAAAGATGGTTTTGACGAGAGTGCTGTTTTTTTTAAAACAGCTTTTGGTTCCTGGCTTCAACCTGTACACACCAACGAAGTATGCTTTGAAAGGACTCGCAGAATTGCTGAGGATTGAATTAACACCACACAGAATCCGTGTGAACTTAGTTTGCCCAGGTTTCACAGAGACTTCAATGTTGGATCAAGGTAGCTCTGTTGCTACACGAGAGAGAGAGAGAGAGAGAGAGAGAGAGAGAGAGAGAGAGAGAGAGAGATCCATAATCCTTCCCTTACTTCCAATACTAGCATTTGAAATCATCTCTTGATTGTTGCAGTTGACAAACTTGGCTCCACGTCGACAGAGCTTTTGAATAGGCTCCTTTTCTTCAATAGACCATCTGCAGAGACGCCTGATGCAGTAGCTGCAACGACTGTGGAAGGAGTCAAGAAAGGGGATTTCTTGATAACTACCTCTCGCAGTGGATTTCTCATTGGTGTGTTAGCAAGGGGCTTCGTTCCTGCTGAATCCGTTTCAGTGGCTCTAATTGAGCTTGTCTTGCTTGTTCCGGTTAGGATACTCAGCTTTATATGGTTTGTATACATGAGAAGGCTCCTACAAAAGCAACTTGAGGAGAATTTTAAACAGAAACCTATAGGATTAAAGAAGTATATTCATAGTATTGATGACTCTGCTGCTGATGATGATGGGAACCTCCATTTGTGGTCACATTAACAGTTAATTCGATCATTTCATTTTAGCCATAGGGGAACATATTAGCCGTTGAAATTTCATGATAATACTTGACTTGTAGATTCCGCCTTGATAGTAGAGTGTTTCGAGGTATAAAGACAGCTAAATTACTCGAGCTATGGCCATTCGACAATGAGCCATAAAGTCAATATCGCTTGTTTCATGTATCCCTTTGGACCAAATCTCCAGATGTTTTTGAATGTAGTCCCAAAGCTTCCGATAAAGTTCAGCGTACTGGGATAAGATTTTCTAAATGGTACGTTCGTTAACGCCTTGGATTGGACTCTTCTTATTCAGCCGAGAATGCTAAAATTTTCTGCTTTTTCAAGGAGTCTTTTGGGAAGTTGCATTGACAAAAATATGTTTCTTTACATGGTGTTACTACGAGTGAACGTTATTGGCTATGTTTAGTGTGAACCTTCAATCTATCATAAAGGGCTTCTTCTTATGTTGCTATAGCCTTGTTATGATTTATAATTCATGCCAATGTATGTTGCCACAATTACAAAATGCAGTTAGTGTGAATAGGTTTTGGGGGAGGAGAGAAGCATGGAAATTGCATGGCCTTTAATGGCACCGTTGTATTGCAAGCATTTGGACGAATGCCATGAAAAGGAGGTGAAGTGCTCGCATATACAAGTCGCGTGTTCCTTTCAAAACAATTCTAGTTATCTTGGCGATTGTCAAAAACCGGTCCCACCTCAACATGGTTGGAATGTTAAGATCCAGACTTACGTGTTGATAGTGTGAATCTAGTGCAGTCCCCAAAATGAGGACCTCCGTTCCCTTCAAGTTGATAGAATGTTGAAGACTCTGTCTACCTTCCCCATAAGCATGCATACTTGGGATGAAGTTGAGGGAGTCACCATGTCCCTTTCGATCTTCCAACCTTGAAGCTTTTGTTGAGTATCTTCAACCAGTCGAAAATATCGCAAATCGAGGGGCACAAGGAAGCTGGAAGCTCAACAACTACACTATCCCAAACCCGTAGTAGCAGCAGGCATTGATTGGGTTCATTAGTCACAGAGCATTTGGCCTACAAGATCTGACGTATGTAAGTGCAAAGACAATTAACGTTGCATTCGTGATGGAGAGACAACACCTTCCAATTGACGTGCATACGGCTATTGCAGAAAATTGATTTACAAGTTATCAAATCGAATAAGATGAAAAACGTGTTAATGGGATCTTACCTTGCCTTGATCCACAAGTTTCTTCAAACAATCATTCATGTGCTCTATAGAAGAGTTAATGAGCAAAGCAATAGAGCAACGAGAGTAACTCCCTTAGTGGTGGCCCTTATGGAGAACCTATACCAATTTCAAACCCAAACAACTCTTTCTTTAAAGATCCCTTACTCCACAAGCTTTAAACTCTAGCTTCTTTCACTAGTGAGGGGAAGCAGAAGAGTGGAGGAGGGATGATGGGTATGAGGAGGGAAGGTCTTTGAAGGATGGGGGTAAACAAGAGAAAGCAACAAAGGAGGGGAAAAGCAAGCATGATGAACAATATATATATATGACTTTAAAGTCCTCTACATTACTCTCCTCATCAATTTTCCCCAACTCAACCTCATCCTCACTTTCCTTCGATCTCTCCTCATCCCCTTCTGCTACCTTAGCCTAAACCTCTAGCAAAATCTCAATCGCAGCCCCAAAGCTAGCCTCTCCTAGGGGAACATCCACATGTAGAAGAGCAGCAATTGACTATTTTCATAGACATTAGAACGTTTTTTGTGAGACTTGTAAGATTTGTAAATTCTTTGTCCTTGGCAATTCCATCCCCTAATTTCCATTCACCCATTCCAAAAGTGGGGGCTGGCCTTTATTGCCCCTCTTCTTATTACAACTTCTAAGAGTAAGTATTTGGTTGTCACCACCAAATATGTGACAAAATGGGTTAAAGCCATGTCCATTCTGGTGGCTATTGGGGTAAGGTTGTGAGTAGTTTCTTTTTTCCCCCCCAAAAAAAGAGGGTTTTATATTAAGATGTCAAATTGAATTGTTATAAAAAATACAATTGTTCCTTTCAGAAACTGAGACTGTCATTGCTTAGAGCATCTAGTATTCTTACTTTGGGATAGACATGCTAGAATGAAAGATAACAGAAAGTGTCAGAAGGGTGTTTTCATTTTCTTTGCATCTCTTGGCCCGATGTTGTGCTCTGGCTCAGGCGTATCTTGGAACGAAGCGTTGCCATTGGCTTTGCCTATTGCTCTCCTTTTGACCTCTGCATGTAGCACTTCTTGGATCAGGTCTAGCTACAGGTCGCTTGTATCACACGTACGAGATGCTTCCTTCAAGGGTGATGGAGAAGGGGTTGGTACAGTTGGCTGGGGGATAGCGTCGGTTCTATGGCAAGGGGAGTCGTATGTTGCCTTTGAGAGAGTTCCTGCACTTTCATTCTCTCCTATAGCTCGTGGGCATAAGGCGCCATGAAGTCTCATGCCTTCCTCATGAGCTGGTCCTATTGGTTTGCGAGCATCTGCTCCTTTTCAAGGCTCGCCTTTACCTCCTTCGTCGTCCTGTCAAGTGCCTCCCAATTTTTTATTCGATCCTACGTGCAGCCGCCAAGTTAGTAACATGAGAGAAGTGTCAATGAAATCATTTCGAAAAAGAGCAGAGCACCCGTGGTGCCATAATAGCCATATCCCTTGCATTCTCACTCCTTGCCAGTGGCGCCCGCCGCTGCTCTGGATGCAGTGTCTCCCAAGAGGAGGTATGCATAATGCATAGGGACTCCCATTATTAGGATTTGTGTAAGGTTCCGTATTTTTGATCAAGTACCTACAGTTCATGAACAGATGAGGAATGTCCTCTGTCTCCCTTTGGAAACGTGCTCATCCCCACGCCCAATTCTTTGAGCTTTGTTGGTTGTCCTCCAGACTCCTTTGTGGATGATGAGCCATAGCAAGCACGATTGTTTCTTTAGGATTTCCTTATCCCACATCTTCTCAAACCTCCTCTCCCACTCCCACTTTGTAGTCGATCTCGCCTCATCCATTTTCCATTGAGATGTGCGATTAGGTCCTCTTGGTGCTCCTTAATGATAGGAATTGGGCAGAGTTGGTTTTTGCCCACCCATCTAAACTCTCTGATCAAAGGCTTGGTTCTTCCTCCCATCCATGTTAAGGATTCAGCATCCCAAAGATTGTGTCGCTTCTTGATTAGGGTGGCAATGAACCAATTAAGTCTGAATTCTATTGCTAAGACGTCTTCACTCTTCCACCTTCTATTTGACCTATTCCACACGTCTTTCCAGCATCTGATTCCTTTTTTATTGAGGCGAAGAGCCCCCTTGATGGTGTGTTCATATGTGGGGGATGAGTTCTCGATGAGCGAAAACCAAATGGAGTCTTGACTACAAAAGTTTCCTGTTTTTCTCAAGAAGCCTTTCCATAAAAGATGTGGCTTGAGGAGTTCCCAAGCCCCTTCCACATCCCCATCTAGAGTTTTGATCCTTTGGCCATGAAGGGCTCCCGAGTTTCCAGGCCTTCCACATCCCCTTCCAGAGTTTTGATCCTTTGGCCACGAAGGGCTACCTAATGAAGATAATAGTGCCTTCGGGGAGGTTTTTCTAGTGCTTACATCTAATGGGTTTGAGTTTTTTTATGTTTTTCCAAACCAAAAAGGCCCAATTATTCTGTGGCGTCTGGAGGGACTTCAGAATCCACTGTGCCATGAATCTTCCTGCCGACAGCTCCACATTTACTATGCCCAGCCCTCCCTTCTCTTTGGGCATCGTGCAGAATCTCCGTTGAACCTTAGCCATTTTTCTTTTCACCCACGTCTCCTCCCCATAGGAAAGTTTTGAAGAGCATGTTAATCTGAGTAAGTGCTTTCTTCGAGGGGAACCAACATGAAATAAAGTATATTACTGATGGGCAAATATAATGAATAAGTACAAAGTTTCTTATGGCTAGGGTGGGTTGGAAACCTTGCCATTTTGCGATCTTCTCTTTGACTTTTTGGATGACCCATTCCCACCTACTTTTATTTGAGCACTTGAAACGCATTGGAATTCTAAGAAGACTAAAAACCTCACCTTCTTTGATAACATTGCATCCCATGTTAAGTAGAGCATTTGGTGGTTGGGATCTTATGCCAAATATTCCGATCTTACTGTGGTTGACCTTTGAACCAGAGGCTAGGCATAAGGTCTCAAGGCAGTTCCAACACAGTGTCCACTAACCTAGAGTCATTCATTGGAGTGAGGTTTGTATCATCAGCAAATTACTAGCACACAATTTGTTTGTTTCCCTGTAGCTAAATGCCCATAATGTTCCCTTTGTCCACTTCTCTTTGAATTAGCCATCCTAGTGAGTCAGCCGCTATAACGAAGAGCAGAGGCAAAAGGGGACATCCTTGTTTGATAGATCTTTTAAAGGGAAAGAGTCTAAGGTTATTCCATTTTCTTCCACTTTAGTTTTAGCCCCATGTAGCAAGGCATTGACATAACTCCTAAAGATGGGTCTGATTCCCATGTCATAGAGGGACTAAAGGATAAACCCCCATTCCATTCTGTCATAGGCTTTGTCAAAGTTGACTTTCATGAAACAAATGTCATGTCCATGCTCTTTTGCATACTCCAATCCTTCCCACAGTGTAAGAATTGCTTCGTGAATGTGGCACCCCTGGATAAAACGTTTTTGCTCCTCTCTAATCCAAACTTGCATTTTCCCTTTCAACCTGAGTGCCAGAACCTTAACGAAAATTTTGTAGCAAGTGTTAAGCATTGTGAGTGGCCTCCAATTCTTGAGTTCCTCCTTCGGCCCTAATTTTGGGATTAGCTTGATCATTCCTGTATTAATTCTAGAGTCGAGATATCGTTTTGCTACCATCTCTTGCCAGAGCAATGAAGGAAAGGACTTAAGATCTCCCAGAATACTTGATAAATCTGATTGGAGACTATCTTCCCTTGGCCATTTGATACACTGCTACCTTCCTCCCTTTCTAGGTAGGCCATGTCAAATCTTGCTACCACTTTTGATCGAGCTTGACTGCACCGCTCCACTACTGCTTGCTTTTTTGTGGATGCACCGCTCCACTATTGCTTGCTTTTTTGTGGATGCACTGCTCCACTACTGCTTGCTTTTTTGTGGATTGAGTTTTTGGTTCCCCCAGTATCTGTTGGAAGTGCTGCACCATTGCTTGTAGGATCAGACCTTGGTCATTTAGCGTCTGTCCATCCACTTTAAGTTCTTCGATGCTTTCCTAGGCATGTTTTTTCCTAAGCATTCTAAACATTCCCTCGTTTCCCCTATCACCTTTTCTCGCCCACCAATCTCTTGTGTAGATGTTTACCTATTGGTGCAAGTCAACTATAGCTTCTCTTCTAAGGTTTTCCTAAATTTCTCTGTAAAAATAATCTGCCCCCGTTCAGTAGTGTCTGCTGCTTTTGCTTCATTTTGTCCTCCAATTTCTCCCTTCTCTCCCATATTGACTTGTCTGCTCTCTTTTTTTATTGCTTTAAGAAACACCTTCATTCTCTCTGTTGCCCTAACCCATTTGTTGAAGATGCTTGCCGTTTCCTTGAATGCTGCCTGCCAGGTCCCGGCTAATTTTGTCTTTAAACTAGGGCAATTGGAAAAAGAAGGGTTCAAAATTAAACCACGATTTTTCTTTTCTTCCCTCTCCCTTATCATGATCAAGATATTGCCATTGATTCTCTATCGTTAGTGACATCTAGTGTAGCTACTCTATAGTTAGCATATCTCTAGCTTATCTACTTTGTTTTTCTTCATACTAAGGAGTCCCTTTACAAATATATGCTCTCTCATCTTCGTAAGGTTGGAAGAGTTAAAAGAGAGGAAGAAGTTGCAATTGGTTGGGTCCCACCTCCATCTTGACTGTTCAAACTCTTCTCAATATTGGTATGTGTTGAAGAGAGAGGCTTGGCTCCTCACACTCTCTGTTACATTTTGCTACACTACTTGCTGCTATAATGCACTAGCAGCAAGCCTTACGGATGTTGCTATTAATATTAACGGTCAGAAATATGGTAATGTGGCTATGGCTTGAGTTTTGAGGAGAAGTATCCTAGTCAAGGGATACGGTGCCTTCTATTGGAGTTCACTTGCAAGTGGGAGATTGTTCAACAAGAGCCATACTAGTAAAAGCAAGTGAAAAACAAACAAGGCTCCCCTATTTTTTTCATTTGATAAATAGAAGAATGCGACAAGTGAAGTTAGTTGCTACACTAACGAAGAGCTTGCTTCATTTCTATCAAATTTCATTGCACTTGTAATGACTATGTAGCAAAAACATCTATAATGTATGCTACAACATATCTTTCTACAAGAGTTGCTAATGCAAGTTTGTAAAGTGATTTTTATGCTATATGGTCCTATGCAGTGTTTGGCTTAAGAATAGTAGTAGAAGGTAGTAGCAAAGCAAGAATAGTGGCAAGGAAGCGCTAGATCTATTGGTCACATTTTGGAAGGCTTTCTTGAGAAACAAAAAAACATTACGAATGCTAGCAAAGCATATAGGGAATGAGGGGGGAAGGGGAAGAGATGAAAGGGAAGAGAAAAGGGCAGTAAGGAAAGGAAAAGGCTGAAAAGATAGCAGAACAAAAAATAGTAGGAAGGGGAGTACACCCCCCTGGGGGGGACTAGAGTTGTTTATTATAGCTTTTAACAAAACTACAAATGAAATTAGGACCTCTTGTTATGTCTAGACTTGTCAGGCATCAGTCATAAGTAATTCGAGCTTCCTGTGGGCTTGACTTGGGGTCCCATTTGAAGCATCCCCTAACCAGATCTAGTAACGTCATACCCTGGTAGGGTACAACTTCAAGTTAGAGTCTAAACAAACAATGGGATGCACCCGCAAACAACCCATAAGGGATGGAGCTAGATGATCACCTCTCAACCATAGGCTCAATACGTTGAGCCACCCTTGAGCTAGAGGTCTAAACGATCAGAGAGAGCTAGCCAGCCTCAAAGTCCTAATATATGTCCCATACCACATGCCCTTTCCTCTAGGTGCTGCTCCTAGTCTAGCAACGTGGACTTTAGTCCAATCATGGTCATATTAAAGTAAATTTATGCTAGCATGAATCAAGGTAGGATGGTTGAGTCTGATTCTTGACTATACATCTTAGTCCTTCATTTGATTCCAAATGGTAGTATCTGCTATAACCACTAAAAATGCGTTGAACAGCCTTGTTCTCAAGTTTATGTTGTAACTGAGACCGAACATGTGCATATGCAAGGCATCCAAACACCCTCATATGTGAGATAACTGGCAATGCCCTAGCAGGTGACCAGTTGAAGACATAATTGGTGATCACTGCCGAGAATGTGTCAAGCGTGAAAATTTCTCCAGAGGCAGTAAGAAATGGTGGCATTGTCTAAACCATCAACATTAAAGAAAACAATTTGATAGAAGTTGTGTGCAAAGGGAAGAATGATGATGTGGTCTACAAGTTATGAATTACGCATAAGCACTTCTTGAAGCCCTTACCAGATTCAATTGAGGGATCCCAAGAATTACTTAGTGCCTTGGAAGCATTGAAGAAAATGTGGGATGCATTTCCAAGTGGTGATGTTGTACCTTCAGCAGCAGTAAGTATGCCATCTATAACATGTAGCCCTCAAGTTGTACTGCCAATATCTGTGGCGATAACTATGGTATCTTTGACAAGAGTAACTACAATATCTACGGCAGTAACTACAGTATCTCCAACTGTACCTACACCATCGATTGCTGCAACTATAGGAACAAGGAGTGATCGTGGAGCAGATTCAAATTCCACAACTACTCCCAAAAAGAGAGCCAAAATAACTCCTACTCCACGTGCAAATCGTTCAAGTGCAAGTTATTTAAAACCAGGCAAAAAATTGGATAGTGATGATCAGGAGGATCCGCAAGAAGAAGATACAAGTCTCGCAGACTTTTCTATAAGTGTGACAGACTTACATCCTCCAGAGGATGAGGGGTACATTTGGGGATTTTCATAATTCAACATGGCCACAATGCTTATTGGAGCTTTGTTGTTCACAAATCAAAGAAAGCTAGATAAGACATTTGCATGCAAATTGTATGGAGATACGAGGAAAACAAGAACTCCAGTTGCCACTAATATCACTCTTCGTCCTATGGCATTTAAGAGACTTCAAGAAGATGATCCTACATTGCCTAATGTCACATTTCAAAAGCGTGTGGACTTTCTTGATGCTGTTGAGAACTTTAGAAGGAGTGACTCTGTTCGTGGAGAGGCTTTGTACCAAAGCCGATATGGGACTGACATCGAGAAGAGATACATGCTGGCAAAGAATAGATTCTTGGAAAGATGCAAGTTTGAGCCCATTGATGGGTAACACTTTTGTGAAGCTTGCAGGGTTGCCCTTGATGAGGGAAGAAAAGTAAACTTGCCATAGAGATTGAGTGGATGGAAAAGTTTCAATGGGTCATTTGTCATGTATGCATATTTAACGATGACTTGAAGTACATTCTAGAATCAGAAAGGCTAAATTCTGCTCCATTTAGGTTGAAAAAAAGCTCTTCTCTTTCTGAGATCCTGATAAAGGCAAGGGAGCTATGGGTGGGCTGTGGAAAGCCACAAACAGTGAAGGGCAGGAGACCTACATCTAAGTACATGGCAAAGAGGACTCAGTTCTATAGATGCTTGAAAGGTGTTGTAAGCAATACGCAAGGCATACCAAGTAATAAGCTTGAGGCAAAGGATCTGAACACCGCCGTTGTAAGATACAGGGATGTTACTTGCATTGTCTTCCGTGAGGACTCAGTGTTTCGGAGGATGGTGGATGTTTGCCAAGCACATGAAATAGGAAATATATCCTTTGAGGCACTAGAGCACACTACAACTCAGAGGAAAGAAATAATGAAACCGATGTCTATTGTTTGGTGGAGAGCATTAAGGTTTGTACTAGATGCAATAATAGAAGAAGTATGCAAGAAGATCCTAAGCGGTGAGACTGTTTCTTGGGAAAGAAGAGCAAGCATAGCAACTTGGATGAAGTGGTTACCCGAATTATTCAAAGTGAGGCTGCTCTCTTGGCACTATTGTTTTAATTGAAATCTGATGATGAGTTAGCTGCTAGCAAGTCAATTGATGTGGATAAGAAGAAAGCACTTAGCCTAGGTCACTTAGCATAGGTCAACTCCTTGATAAGACATGGGCTAGAAAGTGGTTGGCTTCAATGGATGCAGATGCCACACCAACAAGGATCTAAGAGCTAAAATACCAAAGCTTGTTGAGACAGAATATATGGACATCAAGAAAAAGGCCTTGCAGTCCACTGCCCAAGGTAGAGCAATTGGTGGTTTAGATGATGGTTCTCCATTCAGCTTCCCGTATGATATCTTGCTATCGGAGAATGATACAAATTTTGCACACATCAATGGCATTGATACAGAGAATTTCATAACAATGAGCGGTCATGCTTGGGAGAAGCCATGTGTATTTTTCATAGATGAATTGCAAGCCCTTGCAGTGTCACTGATAGTTAAACTTGTGTGGTTTATCATAGAAGGTCCTATGGCAGATAAGAAAAGATCAACGTTGGTCCTATTCATGACAGAATCACAAAGGGACACCTTATATGTGAGTTTGACATCTGCATTTGGGTATTTACTGTCAAAAGTATACCATGGTATAGTCCTATGCAATCATATGACTGTCTTGGAAGGCACTGCCATGCAAGTCTTGTAGCCTTTCTTGATGTGCTTCTTATCTAGGGGTGGTGGCAATCTAATCAAAATTCCTTTAAGGACTCTCAAGCTTCAAGGACAATAAGGTTAAGCTTGATGCAGCAATGGTGGATTACAGAAAGCCGATGGATCCTGATGTGATACTAGAGATGACAAAGAATTTACAGAATGATGGGTGGGAAGTAGCATTGTATCGAATGGGTTTTAATGCTGCTAAGAAATTGCTACGCCAAGGTAGAAATGTAAATTTCATTGATACCCCCCATCAGAGTGAGTTCTTTGACACATATTACAATTGCACTACCTTCTTTGAAGAGGAAAATGTCAAAGAAGAGGGTAGTGAGGAAAATGTTGAAGACAAGGGTAGTGAGTTTGAGGGTAATGATTCTAGCTCAGGTGATGATGAGGATGAAATCTCTGCATCCGATGACTTACGCCGAGAGGAAATCCGCACAAAGAATAAGGGTGATCAATTGTCAACTAGAGTCAAGGAGGTTCCACTCATCATATGGGAAGGCCCGCGGCAGTAAGAAGTAGTAGTACAACATGTCGTAGGAAAAGGTAAGGCTAAAGAGCTAGAAGCACTTCCCTTGAAATTAAAAGTGAGGAAGGCACCCTTGATCTTGGGTGAAGGACATGCAAGTGGATGAAGCAATGAAGCCTTACCCAAAGAAGGTATGGATGAGGCAAAGAATGACTAGGAGAAGTTACTAGGAGGCCTAGATGGTTCTTCAACCATGACCTCACAGACTCTAGAGTAGCCGACTAGTCAGGAACCTAGTAGCCAGGACCCTACTCACCAAGAACTTGGTCATGAGACTCTAGAGCAACTTACTAGTCAGGTGCTTGGAATTGAAGAGCAAACTACTAGGCATGACGATACTAGCCAGGACCTTGTTACTGAGACTCTAGTCTTAGAGCAGCCTATTAATCAGGACCCTGGTAGTCAAGGGCACATTGAGGACATTGGTACTGTCTTAGAGCAGCCTATTAGTCAAGACCCTGGTAGTCAAGGGCTTGGCATTGAGGACATTGGTATTGAGGAACATGATGGGCTGACGACTTTGTAATCACAAGTTTTGAACTTCTATGTAAAGCGAATATCTAATAAAAAGTTAAGTACTTTTTTGATTTCTTTACTCTCATTATTGTGTATAAAGATTGTTTATGAGGTCCATTTTATACTTAATGGTCTTTATGTCAATGTATTTTTAGAGTTAAGGGTGTTTTTTAATACCAAGTGAGGTGTATATGTACACCACTTACACATAAAAGGATTTATGTACAATACCTTGAGATGTCAAATCTAGTGCAAAAAACAACATTACTAGTATATTCAAAAATTTTGGACTATGTTTTAGTCCATTTCTCAAATTGGACTTTACACAAGTCCAAAAATTTTGAATAGTGTGTTATGTGCAAATAATTGCTTCAAACTTGAATTCCAACATACTAGACAAGAAATTCATCAACTGGGCCTCAAAACCATGTTTTTGGCTCAAAAAACCACCCAAAAGCTTAGAAAACCACCAGAGAGACTTCCAAAACCACCAACAAGCTTTTAAGCAGCTCAAATAGGTACACATAGCCTTCCATAAAGCTTCAAATTCCACCCACATAGCTATATGGATACAGAATGACCTCCTAGGCTCAACTAGACCACCCACAAGCATCAAATGGACCACCCGGGTTGTGATACCACTTGAGAGTGCTCTCAATGGAAGCAGAACAGAAGAGGGTGAGAGAGAGGGAGAGCCACTCAAGTTCTTGGTGGGTGTGGAACACCCTAATCTTCTTTGTCATTCATTTATATATGTGTTTTAGTATTGAACATAACTGGGGTACAATCGCCTTTAACCCCCACAATGGGGTCAAACTTCATATGAATAGCAAGATACTTGATAAATCCTTACCTCAGGAGTGGCTATGAATAAAGATCTTTCTTTGAGTAGTTGAAGAGTTTTCCAAGAAGTCTTCACCAACTTTCTTGGAACAAGACTTTCACATGTAGGAGTTGGTACATCCAGTATAGATGTAGATGGACATCTAGTGAGGCAACAAGCCGAGACATATTTTTTAATGCGTTGCCGATTCGAGCCTATCTATGGTCAGTATTTTGCATATGCGTGCACTAGCCTCGCTAGAGAAGCACTCCATGAATGAAGAATTATCCAAGAGACTTTCGAAAGGGTTCCTTTGTTTCATGTTTATATCGCAATGATATGCATATTTTCTTGTGAGTATAAATATATGATTGAATTAAAAAGACTCAATCATGATTCTATTGTCTTGCGAAAGATCACATCAACATTAGAGATGCTATTTAAGGCCCGTGTGGTTCATTTTGAGAGAGAGAGAGAGAGAGAGAGAGAGAGAGAGAGAGAGAGAGAGAGAGAGAGAGAGAGAGAGAGAGATGTGTAGGGTCCATCGATGCTAGGGGAAGATGAGAGGGGCATGAATATCTAAGGAAAGGAGAGGCAAGCATATTTGAAGTTTGAAAGAAAATGAAGATTTGAGCTAGGAAGGAGAGATTTTCCTGGAAGGAGAAGAGGGAGTGTGCACCCTATTATAGACACCATGTGGACACATATGCTCCACCCATATAGACACCATGTAGACACATATGCTCCACCCTCCTTTCCCTTCAGCTAATTACTTATTTTAGCATATTCCTTAAGTTGGGGGTCATGCTGGCATCAGTCTTACACGCATTTTGGGAGATAGTGGTGTTAGAAGTTTTGCACTTTTGTGCCGCTAGCCTCTATCTATAGCATGCTTAGAAGTGTATGTGCCATTTTGAAAGCGAGATAGAGAGAGAGAGAGAGAGAGAGAGAGAGAGAGAGAGAGAGAGAGAGAGAGAGAGAGAGATTATGTGTGTGTGTGTGTGTGTTGAGATGCACATTTCTCTTTCTCTCTCTTCTTAGCACCGACTAAGCCTTTTTGTATGTAAAAAGGAATGACACTGAGGTTAATAATATATTCAACACTTAAATGCTCTTTTCAAGTGGTGTTCTCAGCATTGGCCATGGCGATTTTTGGTATGTGGTTCATTTTCAAAGAGAGAGAGAGAGGGAGAGAGAGAGAGAGAGAGAGAGAGAGAGAGAATAGCGATGGATTTATTTATTTATATGTTGAGGCTACATTTGCATCATTGAAGACAAGCTACTTTTTTGGAATCATCGAAACCATTCCAATCTTATAATTCGTGGATATGCTACTATAATGGGAGGGGAAATTCGATTTAAGAACCATTAAAAAAAAAAGATAATGGATGCAAGAGAGAGATAGTGGTGTTAGAAGTTTTGTACATTTCGAGAGATAGTGGGGTTAGTTATTTCATAAACCCCCCCACTCTCTCTCTCTCTCTCTCTCTCTCTCTGTGGCTCTCTCTCCCTTTCTCTCTCTCTCTCTCTCTCTCTCTCTCTCTCTCTCTCTCTCTCTCTCTCTTTAGCTATGGTTGTGTGTGTGTGTGTGTGTGTGTTGAGATGCGCATTTCAAGAGATAGTGGCATTAGTCATTCGAGAGATCGTGGTGTTAGTCATATGTTGAGGCTACATTTGCATCATTGAAGACAAGCTACTTTTTTGGAATCATTGAAACCATTCTAATCTTATAATTCGTGGATATGCTACTATAATGGGAGGGGAAATTTGATTTAAGAACCATATTTTTAAAAAGATAATGGACGCAAGAGAGAGAGTGGGGTTAGAAGTTTTGTACTTTTGTGCCTCTAGCCTCTATCTATAGCATGCTTAGAAGTGTACGTG